>NC_141613.1:22397447-22701197 GCF_047967505.1 Dipteris shenzhenensis
CTATCCCTCCCTGAGATGGTAGATGATGATCAGTGATGCTATGTGTGGTTATATTGAGTCAAATAAAGGTTCTCAGCCTTGAGTTGTCCCTCTAAATTGAATGTATTTGGAGTCAATAAAAGGTACTCTACCCTGGGTTGTCGCCTAAAAATGAATGTATTGTCTTTTACTGTGGTTAATGATATTGACCACCCAATTCAAAGTAAGAGGGGATTACGAGTGATGGTTTGCTCCTGCTGGTCACAAGCTGGCTGAGAAGTCACTGTCACACGGGAGGTGTTGGATAGTTGGACTTGCTCTTTGCAGTATTGCGGTAGAGGGGGGATCGGTCTACTCTTGCGTGTTGGGTCTCACACTCTTTTCTCCGAAGGGGGGTGTTGGAGATATCATAGCCAAAGAGTGTGTCGGTGTGAAGTGTTGGTGTGTAGTACTAGGTGATCTAGTACTAGTCTATGTGTGAGAGTCATGTGTGAGTGCCACATGTCATCATGGGACTTATCCCATATGCACTAGGTGCTAGTGTGTGAGTGAGTAGCCTATATAAGGCTTGTACTTCACTTGTCTTGTCATACTTGATGAATGAATGAAAGCCTTTTTTCATGTCTTCATTTGAGCATCATTTCCTCACTTCCTAACCTTCTATACATTTGAGTCAGCCACTGGACACAGTGGAGTGGAGGAGGAGGAGCTAGGCGTCTAGATGAGCAGCCGGCACAGTACCATCGAGAGAGGAGCGCAAAGGCCACATGTGCAACAGAGAGCCCCCAAAGTACACTCTATTGAGGTCAAACCTATCATAGCTTTCCTTAGGGAAGATCAACAGAGACGAGGGGTCACTCTAGACATAGCCCAGAGAGTCCAGAGAGCGAGGAGACCGCGTCCCCCACCGCAGCGCGAGACAGCTCGTTAAACACAGATACGAGACATCTTCGCAGCCCACCAGAGAGCCATCACTATACCAGGCTTCGCTTTTGTCCAGCGCCTGGATAGATTGATTGATATGGCCCACTTTGCAACTGTAGTTGACTTTTAGAACTCAGCAAGGGTCCTAGCGTACCCTTTGCTTCAGCCCACATTCTCTCTCTCTCTCTCTCTCTCTCTCTCTCTCTTTCTAACATCTCTCCCTCTTGCGATTCATGTTCCACCTCCTTTGTTGAGTTCTTCTTGCTGTACAGAGTTTCCAGCCAGTATTTGAAGTTGTTTTTGACCTGCTAAGTGCTTAGATTAGCTGGGAATTGAATATTGAAGCAATGTTTTAGTTACAGAAAGGTTTCATCAAGTCTAGACACTACTTTCAGCCACCTCCATTTAATCCACCACCATCATGGTGGTTGACTTGGGGACATTGCGAGTGTATTCCAGCCACCGCAGTGGTTGGTGTGACTTGTTTCGAGCCTATGTCCTCCACCAAGAATCTTGTTCACAGCTTCAAAGCTGCACATGCATTTGCCACATGCTTGCATCAGAACAAAATCGTGGTTGCAACCCTGAAACCAATTGCATTACCAGACTTTGGAAAAGCCCAGGCTTCAAAGGTATGAGCAATTAATCAAATTGGACAACATTATATGAATCTCTACTGATATGCTTACATTTCACTTAAATTTAACACATCTAGACATTGGTGACATCTAGACATTGACTCACGATATTGAATTTGCTATGCCAAGCTAAGCCTCATGGCAGTTCACTAGGCTGATGAAGTAGATTGATAAGAACCCAACAGAAGCATTTACTCATTGAAATTATTGGTCATTTACTCCTTCCAAGATGCTGGCTCATGTTGATGAAACTGATACTCCTCCCCCGTTTCAAGAGGAAGGGGCTTAATAGAAAACCCACATTTGGCATGTCAGGAAAAAATCAATTGAGGAGACAAAGCTCTGTAATTCTTCAATTTTGACTTGCATCACCATCATTCAGGCTTTCTAGTGTTTTAAAATGTAATATTTCTAGTTCCTTAGCAGCATATGTAACTACTTGTTTCCAAAGGTACAGCTCTAGCAGCAGGCAGAGTCTACTTCCACCTATCGAACCTAACCCACAGCATCAGGAATACAGGAATCCCATAGTCCCTAAACTAAAGCTCGAGTCAATGACACATCATGATCCTGGTAAAGATACAGCTACTAATTTGTGCCGAGTTCTGGTTTGTGGCCTGGACATTACAACATCAGTGCAATTACAACCTGTGAGAAAACAGAATATCAATCATAGTGATAAGCTGCCTTCTAACATTCCAATTTACACAGAAAGTTTATAGGCACACTTCCCCTTAGTTTTCTGTTGAATCGTACTAAAGAAAAACTGCAACGAGGAAGGGACGAGGAACCAGGTTTCACCTTCTTTCTTTCACTATTACACCAGGCATGCAATGGCTTTGTAGTTAAAAATACAAGTGTACGATAACCCTTACCTCTTTCTTATCAAAGGGTACTACAAAAGGATCTCTGAGACTAAGTCCTGCTGCAATTGTCAATACTGGTTCTAAGCACCCGAATATAGAACCCATGACCAGCATTTTGCCTATCATTGGTTCCACAGGTAGGTTTGAAAGATGGTGTCCTGTCAAACAACAGTAAAACATGAACATGAGAAAGTTAGTTTCTTAAATATCCCCCCCCCCCCCCTCTTTTCACCCGGCCCCCCACCTCTCCAGCATCCCCCCTGAAGAAGAAGAACATGAAAGGGAACTTTAACAAAGAGGAGAGATAAATAAGCAAGCAAGAATTGATCATTGCCTTAAGTAGCAATTATTCCAATAGCAGACTTGACCTATTATTGTTGAAGACTGGGCTTATATGATGCTACTTGAAATATATGCCAATTGGTGTAGATGAATGCCTCACTAATGGTTCATATGATCAAGTGACGATCCTTGGTTATGAATGTAATACATTTCATAGTGGGTTCTTGCCAAATGATGCTTTGTAGGCTCTCCAACTGGTCATAGAGGTCAGTGACATCAACAGTCCTTCTTACAGAATTCATGTTACATGCAATCTCCCCCAGACGAGGGATCTCGAGAGGAAAAGGGATTTGGAGTGGGCGAGGGAACTGGAGTCTGTGGAGATTGAGGCGAGGATGAGATAGTTCAACCTCTGAGAGTGATGCAGATTGGGGAGATTTTCTTGATCAGAGTTGCCGATGGAGGTTATCATGCCTAGAACTACTACACTGCTCGATCATCCCTTGCACACCTATCCATTTTTTACACCTTGAGCACAACATACAGCACCCTGTTAGCACCTTCACACAAAACAACAAAAGTGCATGGTCTTGGTATAGAATCCAGAATGTGCAGACATTAATGGAAGCAGACTGCCACATGAGACATGTAGCTGTGACTGTCCCGAGTGTCTTTACAAATTTGGTATTCGCTCTCTGTTTTGCAGGGCGAAGCACACCAAATAGTGGACCTACCTTACTCATTTCCCAATTTCCATTTAGAGACCCAGAGGAGCCTTATCCCAAAGAGCCAATGTAAAGGATACGCAAGCCCCTATTCACCTTTGCATCTCATTTTGAACTCCGCTAGTATGTTATGTGATGCAATTTGCAAAACATAGGTATGTTGAAAATGCAGAAGTACAAACTGTCAAAGATTGAAGGCAGTCTTACAAAAGCAAGTCACAAGTACCAACACATCTTACTACCTATGGGAATTCAACACACATTGGATTAACAAAAATCACACTATCCTTACGGGAATTGTCTATGGGTAAGTGAAAGGGGGGACCATTCTTGTCATACTGGTGGTAAGAGTGCGAGCAGAGCAAATAAAACTGATGCCATAAAATTCAATCTAGAAAGACCACAAAATCTCAAATGAACAGATACATTTCCTCTGCATCCCCTCCCACTCAATAAATCTAAAACAAACTAGGATGTTTGCTGTTACGCTCTAGCCGAGGTAGCATGACCTCGGAAGAATCAGTCGACATTTCCCTTAAAGGATCTCTGTTTGTAATATATCTGTTTGCGCTTCATGTAAATGATCGGGAGGGAATTAATGTCAAGGTCCTAGGTGAGGGTTGATAACACCAGACTAGGTGGGTCTAAGGCTAAGGGCCTAATGCAACCAATGTGCCTAGGGGCAATTGGAATTAAAGTATCCCAAGAGAGGGGTGAAAAGATGCATTGGGAAGGCCCTATGATGATGACATGTGGCATCTAGATCCATCTAGGGAGATGGGGCTTGTTGGAGTTAGTGAGAGAAGGAGAATGATTTTTACATGAATTCTGGTTTTCGACTTCTCTGAGAGCTCTCACGCTTCAGCGGGAATTGGCTGGGTGGAACTAAGTTGGTGCTACTCCCGTGATCTGCAGTAGTAGTTTAAGAAATGTATGCAATATTTGGTATCAGAGCGCAGGCGAGGTAAGAGAGGGGTTCTGTGTGATCCAACAGAACGGGAAGCGTATGGTTGACTACGGGTTCGTGAGTTGTGAAGAAACTACGAACAGACTATTGTTTGCTGAATTGAAGTGAAGTCGAAATCATCTCCTGTACTCAGGAAGTCACGTATGAAGGAGGTGCAGGCGCGGGATACGTGATGACAAAACAGCCAAGCTCCAGGCTTATAAGCTGTCGCTGGAGCGGAGGGTTCCCGTAAGGCAGGTTGACGAAAAAGACAGTTGAGGAGCGCAGGACAACTCTGCTACGCGTGACGCCAAACGGAGGAAAAGAGTCAAGGGACTCGTGACCTCCACGCGACGGACTGACTTGACGAAATACAGATAGTGAATTAGTTCGTGAATTGTGACGAAGGAATTCGACAGAACAGATGCAGTTGATGGGATGATAAGCGATAAGCGAGGTGTCAAGCGTATAAGTGGCCTTATCTACGAAGAGACTCGGCTTGGGAGAAATAGATTGACGAGGAACAGAGAGCAAGGTTCCCATAAGCCAGACGGAAGACAGGTGACGGGAGGAGTCGTCAGCGCAGCAGACTCTAGTTGAGGAGCGTATCAAATGGTGGTACCAATCTGTTCACCAAACCAGAGCCAATTGGTCCAGTTAGTGTAACCAAACAGTTATCCATCCAATTACTGTGAAAAAAAAAACAGAGAAGTTTTCTTTGGCTACCAGTTTCCACTTATCTGCTGTCAGTTAATTTCCTGTCAGAAACACAGAGTTTTACAGAAACCTAGAGACTTGCAAAGGCTTTAGCGGAAGAAGGCTTTGGGACATTTGCGCTACGTGAAGACTCCAGGGGTATTAAATCGGGTGGCAGGAGAAAGACCAAGGAGCACTTTACCCATTTTCCCCTTTGTTTTTGTCATTTCTGTTTTGTTAGAAACAGATTAGGCTTTTGTGGTTGTAGCAGACTTGGGATGGACAGTCTTTGAGACTATGCCTGAGTGCTTCAGTCACAGTTGATTTGCAGGAACTTCCCTAGTATAGGGAAAGTGGTTTGGGGTATATTGTGATATATGCTTGTGTCAAATGCCTAGTTAGTGTGAATCTGGGATTGCAGGTATTCCCTAGCATAGGAAATTGTGTCAGAGTGCCAGTATACTGAATTTTGTCAGTTTGTAAATACAGTATTCTAGCGGTGTTTTTTTTTTTAAATAAATAAGCAAAACACCCATTGACCTAAATGGAAGCAGAAGAAGGAGCTTCCAAGAGGGACCCTGGTGAGTCAGGAGTCCGGCCGACCCAACAGGTGTCGCGCCCAGTAGCTCACACCTTATCTGGCAGGATTGCATTACTTGAGGATGCCTTGCAGCAGTTATTAGCGCAACAGTTACAGGCTAATGCAGGGCAGTCTGAACTTAGAAGAGTTATACACAGTATGTCTGCCAGACCTTCTCGAGATGAAAAAGGAAAGGCTCCAATGGAACCGGAGTCTAGTGTCCATACGGTCGAGCCTAGAAAGACTAAAGTACCTAATATTGCCAATTATAGGCCGGAAAAGTATTCTGGTCGGATGAATGACCGTAGTTCTGATGTCATTGAGACCTGGTTACACAAATGGGATGAGGCGTTCGCCATTTGTGAAATCAGAAATCATATCAAGAAGATCCGCGAGGCCACCCACATGTTTAGTGAGGCAGCGGATCGGTGGTGAATTAAACAACAAAAAGATGGTATTGCATCCACTACCTAGGAGGGGTTTAAAAGCGAATTTAGGAAATACTTCTTACCTCCTGATGAAGCATCCCGAGCTTGGGATTAGTATAGAAACCTTCATCAGAGAAATTTGTCAGTGGCAGAATAAGCTTCGAGAGAGCGTAATGAAGGTTGATGAACCCCTACCTCAATCAATCCAAGTGAAAGATTTCATATTTGGATTGAATGATCGGATTAAAATGGAAGTTCGGGCTAAGTATGCGAACACGTTGGATGATGCAATAGCCATAGCCCTGAACTATGAAGATGCCAAGGGTAGCAAGCCAAGTGGGTTTGCACAGGTCGGAACCCAGTATGGGTACCAGAAGAAATCTGGGTTTAAGAAGAAGTGGATTAGTAAAGGGAGTGGTTCTCAGCCGAGTGGTCAAGCCAAGCCCGCGAAACCAGCTGAAACTCCTAAATCAAGTACCACCATTGGAGTGAAGAGGAAAGTAACACCAATGGCAGCCCGGGCTTGGTCTAAGTCTCCCTTAAACCCAGAGCAAAGAGAAAAAGCGAGGAGAGAAGGCTTGTGTTTTGGTTGCCTTCAACCTCATCAGTGGAAGGATTGTCCACGAAATAAGGATCGTCGGATGGCTGAGATGGTAGTCTCGCGACGTGGAAATGGAGGGAAGTCCCAGAGCCGAACAGATGCAGATTCAGCTAGCGGGATCTTCTCAAAGGTCAGTACCTTGTTTGTTATGTGTGTCTGTTGCTAAGCTAGTAACGAGTGCACCTGATAACATCCTATCCAAACCCGCAGCAATGGGGTATACAGCCTTTAATGATACGGAGTTAATTAAGATGAAAGGGCAAGTGACCAATCATGATGTCATTGTGTTGACTCGGTGTCAACTTGTAATGAAGGTGGGAAAAAGAAGGATTTTAAGGTGGGAGAATAGTAGGGGAACTGTAGGAACTGTGGGGGACTATATAAGTCAACCCAAAAGGATTGTAAGGGACTTTTTGATGTGACATCTAATCCTATCTACTCTCCCATCCTTGCTTAGGCCCTCAGTTCGTCAGCCGCCATAACCTGCCATGCACGGGTTTACCCAATGATCTCGATCTGCAGCCCATCCGTCGCTCAAGCCCTTAGCCCGTCAGCCGCCATAGCCTGCATCTCTGGCGTTGTTGCCCATCCGTCGCTCAGGCCCTCAGCCCGTCAGCCGCCAAAGCCCGTCACCATCCTGGCGTCGTGCCTGCAACCCGTCACCATCTTGGCGCCCACGTCGCGCTTGTGCCTTCTCCGCCCGTGCCGTTGACGTCGCCTTTCGTCGGCGCTGCTTTGCTGGAGACCTTAGCAGTTGCTAAGGTTCAGCTAGTTGGGGTTTAGGTTGGGTTGGTTAGCTACTTGGGTTTGGTTGGTTAGGTTAGTTTAGGTCTGGTTAGGTCTAGTTAGGTTAGTGATTGGATAAGGTTGGGTTTAGTCAGTTTGGTTTAGTTGAGACTACCCTAGGTGTCTTAGTTGTCCTAAGCTCCAAAAAAAAAAAAAACCCTCTTTTAGGGTACTCCTACAGCCCTATTCTGGGCCTTTCTAAGCCACCTTCGTGGCTCATTTTGAGCCCCATTTGCAGCCTCTTCACCGAGCTTTCTTCGAATCTCTTCAACGACTGCATTTGAGCCTCTTTACTGACACCTCTCGAGCCTCTACATCGAGCCTTCGACACTTGGTACATTTTCCTCGTGTCACTCATGGCACCCAAACGTGCACCCCGGTCGGATGAGTCATCTCAGCACGGTGACGATGTTGCTCAGCAGGAGCAGATGCCGGTCCCAGAGGGTGCATCTCCTTCACAGCCAGTTTCTGCTATGCCTACCAACACACAGTTTCTAGATGCATTGGCCTCGATGCTTCAGGGGGCTTTTCAGCAGATGGGTCAGTAGTTGGGGCAGCAGCTCACCACCGCTATGGCTATGCACGATACAGCTATCACCCAGATGGGTAAGAACCTTGGGCAACAGATCACTACCGCCATCAGTATGCACGATAAGGGTAAGCAGCCCGCACCCCAGCACGGGGATCAGTCGGATAGCCAGGGTGATTTTCCTGACCCACACAGGGGATTTATGGCTGATGGCCGTCGCACTTATGATGTTGGTTCTATGCATGCACCCCAGCATGGGGATTATGTTGATTTTGGTGATGCCTTGCCCGTGCCGCCGAGCACTTCTCTTATTGATTCCAGGCCTCCATTTGGCTCGCATATTTCATTGGCTGAGCCGTCCATTTTGGGCCGGCCCATTGGCACATTTTTGCCAACGGCGAGCATGCCTGGATTGGATGTTGGGTTTCAGGGCAGTTGGGAGAGGGGCCAGTCCTCTTCTCAACCTTTTTCTATGCCACCCACCCACCGAGATGTTTATGGCAGGCAGACTCAGCAGGTATTGCATGCTTCGATGACACCTCCTGTTAATACATTCAGTCAGACTCAGCCTGCGTATCAGGGAGGTAACAGTCAGACGCACTTTATGCATCAGGGGAGTGGTTCTCCTAACCAGCATGATGCTGGAAGTGGGCAGCATGCAAACATGGATGATATGCTTTCAGATGCCTTACATTCATATAGGGCTTTGCCTGAGGATGTTCGTAATGAGATGCCCTTTTCACAATATGTGAGCTTCAAGCGCGAGTATGCTGGTAGTCACTATAGGAATAACGCAGCCAAAGATGTGAAAGATAAAATCTCTGCTCCTTGTGGTTTCCCTCGGTGCATATAGATGACAGGGACAGAGGAAAACTGGGTTTGAAAGAGGCATCATGTTCTTGTCATAACCCTGTTGCCTACTGTAATACTGTGTCTTGTTGGTGCCGATCTCGAACCCCTTGAATGACCGATCAAAGGACCAGGCGCAACACCCTTAATCCAATAGATGAACTTGGACCCATGGCCAGGGATTTTGACATCCAAGCCTTGGTGCTGATATTCTGGTCGCGATCAAACTGGTGCCACCATCATGCTCCCAAATGGAAGAAATATAATGGAAAAAGATAAAAGAAAGACCATACGTCTTGCTCTAAACTAGAAAAAGGAATAGAAAACATAAGTCAGAGATACATACCGAGATGTGTAAGCTCTTCATTTTCATCTAGTGCTCCAATCATTTTCAATAAATTAATTGAGTTCTGAACCTACAATGATAAAACATGTGTAAATTAGAGAACTTTCCCCTATAAATAATTTTTTTCCCAAGCTATAATGTAAAATATGCAATTACACCCGAAAATCATAAACAGACATCAATTAGGATCTGGTTACTTACTGCGCGAGGTTCAGGTGGCTGCATAGCATTAGACAAGAAAGCTTCAATATTTCCTAATCTCAAGCTTTTGATCTGTAAACAAAGCGAATGCAATGGCACTCTATGCAGCTCAGGTAATTGATAATCAGCAAATGCATCATAAACAACTTTCGGATATAGATGGTAAGCCTCTCCAGGTTGGACTCGACCAGCCCTACCTCGCCTCTACAACCATCAAACAAAACAAACCGCAATTAAATGGAGGACAAGCACATTCACACACCCTAGAAACGAAAACTCTCTCCACAGTCAACTGACATATTCATCCATTTCATAGATCCTAATGCAATGAGCATGATGTATTTCAATCTTTTGGTCTCACAGGCTCCCCCCCCACCCCCTCCCCCCGCTTCTCTCTCTCTCTCTCTCTCTGTGCAAATCATGGGCTGGCACAGAGATGGGATGAAGTGGATTGGAATCATGGGGTATAACAGCTGCCGATCTACCAGAAGATGCATGTGAAATCAGGGAGCTAGTGACACAGAAAATGCCGCAGAGACTAAGGCGGAACCCAGGGCGAAAATGCAGCTCTACAAGCAGGAAATTAATTCAATGGACAGCTATAGAATGCAGAAATACCTTAGGGAAGACATCAATACTTAAAAGACATCTGATCTGCAAAATCAGAACTAGGTGGAGAGGGGCAGGTGGGCAAGACCCAGAGAAGAAAGGATCTCCAACATCTGCCCCACAGGGGAGGTAGAAGATTAGCAGCATGTACTCCTAAGATGCAGAGCTTACACACACATCAGAGAAATGTATGAGGGCAGCATAGACCCAGGTCCCCCAGAGAAATGTATGAGGGCAAGACAGAGCTTACACACGCATAAGAGAAAGATACGAGTGGACCATCTACGCAAGCAGACTAGAAAAATGCTCCAAAGCAAAGACCTTGACAATAAAATTACAAGGATAAGGCCTGACATCTAAGGACAGCAATTCCTAGATGGCTGGCAGAACTTCAAAATTAATATGTAAAACAGCTATAAACTTGAGCACTTCACAAGCTCATAAACAAGCACACACTCAACTACTCACTTGACGAGCAGAAGCCTTTGAGATCCATGTGGGCAATAAGCAAGGCGTATTATTTAAGGCATCATAAGAAGTTTCCTTGGCCTTTCCACAATCCACAACAAAGACAACATCATTTATTGTAATGCTTGTTTCTGCCATATTTGTTGCAAGCACTATCTTGCGGATATTTGGAGGAGCGCGCTCGAAAATCAATTTCTGCACACGAGACAATCACAAAACATCAGCTATATTTATCCACTGCAAATTAGCTCTCAAAAAACAACACAAGATAGACATTTTCTCAACAAATTGCCTTCCTCCAATGTCAAGGAAAGCTTGTCTACTCTGCAGTTTGACACCTCTGAGCAATAATCAGCAAGGTAAACGTGCCTGTTCTGCACTTGCCATGCCACCGTGGCATGGCAAGACTAAAACCTTGCTTCTATCACCCAAGAGAGGATGGCATAAAAGTTGATCCTTCAAAGCATTGATGTCTTCCCAACCCGTCATAAAGACAAGTACTGCTCCAGACCTTTCTTTTCTACAAATATGGCAGAGTAGCGCTTGAATGAGGTTGAATCCTAGGCCTTCAGGACTCCACTGAGATAAGGAGTATTGGGTTGAATTACTGTATCTTTGAAAGTCTGCATCCGCATATGCATCCTGACAGGCAACCCATAAAATAGATACATTACCATAATCTATATCCGTCATAAGCATAGGAGATATGTGATCTAACAAATTTCAAATTAAACAACCGACAACATTCACCGTAAGTCAGCAAGGATGCAATAAAATTAAAGCAGCCACAGAATTACCTCAACCAAACCATTCACTGAGTTTCTTCGTCTCCTGCTTTGTATCTGCTTTTGCATTTTCCAAGATTTGCCTTGCCCATACTGATCAATTTGATTATACTCAGTCAACCTGTAGCCTGTTAGTTCTAGCACATCCTCCAAAAATTGTGTCCTCACTGGATGAGTAAAGCCCTGCAATTAACAGACAGAAATGAGAATCATTGAGACAAAATAATGATGAACAGATTCAGAAAAGCAATTTATTGTAACTTTAAAGGTTACAGACCAAAGATAAAAATACTTTCCAATGGAAGCATAAGAGAACTACACGCATCATTTAAGGTATTGTCATGCTACCTTTGCCCCAAATTCTAAAATTAAAAAATTGTTTGTTTTTCTTTTAAATCAGCCTGTGCCACAACCAAGAAAAGAAAATACTCCACATAAAAGCAAAAGCAACTTCCAACCACACCGCTTAAGACAATTGTTGGAGTGCCTTGAGCTGGATCCTGAAACAGTACTGCTGCTCTTAGCAGCAAATGGTTAGAAAGGAGGGAAACAACATCAGCAAGTTGCTTCTACACTCAACAGTGTTAGAAGCCTTGAAAATCAAAACATTTCAAGTGAGACAGATCCAGGGGGTCGTCTGTCGGATAAGATAAAGCACTGAAAAGGATAGTGGAATATAAAGCCGAGAAGGAAAACGACTAATGAACAATGAATCTGAGACTGGCAGATACCCTTAGAGTTGATTGTTGTAACATTTCATTCATTCAAATACATGATCTGTGACAGACCATCACATTCCTCATAACATTGATAATAGATCTTCAAACGGCTTCCAGGCTACTAGTTGAGAGTCAGATTGACTTCCAAAAGAGTTGCAGGGCCACTAGTCAAAGGGTTAGTGAGCAAATCACTTGATTGCTGGTACACCTACCTCCAGCTATCGCTTTTCCTACTGCTGCTGGGACAAGAAAACTGTTTTGGAGAACATATATTTCGGATTAAGGAAGCCTTTTGACACCCTCGGTCGGCATCCTTTCTCTTCTGTGTGGTCTTAGGATGCTTCTCTATAATTTGAGCTCGGTACGCACCTTTATTATGTCTAAGCCGTTAGGAAGCATATCAGGAACCCACATGCACCTACATGTCACAGTTGAGGGACTACTGAAGTCCCCCAGACAGTATACAGAGGTTCTGACACTGATGGACAGCTGACCGTTTGGCCCACCCAGGGGGATCTTTCCCCCTCCATCCCTTTCTTGAATCTCATATGGATAGTCATATGTGTACTCTCCTGCAGAGATACCGTGATGTAGTTCTCTAGTGATATTCTCATCTCAAACAAACTCTTTCTTTCTTTCTCATGCCGTTAAAGCGAACACACTCTGAACCCACACTCAGAGAGCTGAAGCAGAAGATAGCGAAGAAGAACTCAGACATTATTTGAGCCATCTAAGGCTCCTTTTATAGGCAAACAACCCCTGACCAAGCCGACCTGGTCTGTAAACTGACCTGATCCGATCCAGGCCAACCTAGGTGTGTCGAACTCGACCCAGAAACAGGTCTGCCAAATTACATACACCGACCTGCTCCAAGGTCATGCCAGGTCTATATAGACCTGGCCCTACTGCAAATCTGCTGCAGGTGTGATACTTTCCTGCTGCAATGAATGTCACTCCGTCTCCCCCTTCCTCTCTCACCCTTCCGCCCTCCTATCCCCCTTTGCCCCTACCCCTTGTCACTCCGTCTCCCCCTTCCTCTCTCACCCTGCCGCCCTCCTATCCCCCTTTCTCTAATTTGCCCCTACCCCCTTTTCTACATTGGTATCAGAGCTCCAACCCTGGCACCTTTGTTTTCTCCTTCACACTATACACCAATCCCAAATCTATGCTAGTTGTGACCACCACCCTCAACTGGTGCACCTGACGTGATAAGTCACACCTATTTTTGCCCTCACGCACAGGGGCAAAGCGCTTCAACAAGCAGTGCAGGAATTAGACATAGAAGATCCCTGTGACCGAACCTCAATGAAACACGCCGCCACATGTGGTGAGGCAGCGCCACTTGGGAGGTCACAGCGTAACCTCCAGCACACGAACCAGCATCATCCATGCTAGCACTAGCAGCTGCCAGAGAAACACCCACAAGTTCTATGTCCACAACAACAGCAGCTGGAGCTACGGCAAAGCAGCATACAGCTCTAAAGCAGCGTGAAAACATGCAAAACGGGAAGAAACAGCAACAACATCATCAGCAAGTAGCCCCCCATTCACCAACGACCTGCAAACCAGGCTTCTAAGGATGCAAGATGATAATCACTGAGCAATATTCTCGATGGGAGATCTAACTAAGCGAGTCCCCACCGACGCTAAATCTTGGTTGCTCCTTCCTGCGTCGCCATCCCGACCAAACCCCGTGCAAGGCTTTCCCTCAGCCAACGTTTGGTCGCGCCGCTGCTTGTGCCATGCCAGCCAATTGCCTGCGCCATACTTCCGACTGGGAGCAATTTTCCACCGCCGACTCGACACCTCCTCAGCCCAAAAACCTTGCGCTAAGGTTCAATTAGTCGTCTGGTTAGTTTGAGTCGGAGTTAGCATGTTAGGCTAAGCTAGGTCAAGTTTAGTTAGTTTGGGGTTGGGCTAGGTTCGGTTAGGTTTAGTTAGTTTGGAGTTAGGTTAGGTTAACCTAATTAGGGTCATGCAAAGTCTGGTTAGGTTAAACTAACCAGTGTACTATCTATCTTAGTAGTCCTAGGGGAGTGTACTAACCATCTTAGGTGACTTCTGAACCACCACCTCCCCTCCTTTTTTTTAAGGGACAAGAAAGACAGCTTTTTTTCCCAGCCTCTTTTAAGAGCCTTCCACAGCCCAGACTAGACTGAGGTGGGCTCCGTTTGAGGCCTCTTCGCCGAGCTTCCTCTCGACTTTAGACATAGACATTTCCTGTGTGTTGCACACACAGCAGCAGGTGCTATTACAGCAGCATTTACTTCTGCCTATCTACTTCCTTTCTTGCACTACATTTGTACTTGCTTGTGGGGGCAGCATTGTCTACCAGAGTGGGACCTTTTGCCAGAACCTAGCTAAATTCGAGCTCCTTTCTCTAGTGATAGTCACCATGGCTCCCAAGCAAGCACGCCACTCGTGTTGAGGGACCACTAACATAGCCCTTTTTCCCCCTTCATTACACCTGCGCGAAGACACGCTTTCAGCTAAAAAGGTTGACATTCCAATGACCAAAGAAGAAGTTATGTTTTGACAGCAGACAATTCAACATAATGAGTATCAATCTTTTGAATGGTGGATCCATGAAGTTTTCACTGTCAAGAAAAGTCAAATCCCATGATCTAGCAGAAGGCACGAAGGGCAGGGCATACAGTGCTGCATAATTGCAGGAAGATGGCTAAAAGCCTCATAATCTCAGCACACTCATTGAAAATGCTCAACCTAAAATATACATATGAGCATGGGACAGATTGGGTTTACTAAAAACAAGGTGGCAAAACCACTCTAAACACTCTGCTATTCTTGATTGGTAACGTGATGTCATCCATTTTAACGTTTGCAAGAGTCTTTAGAACCTATAATGTCACCAAGTTCCAGTAAATTAAATGAATCCTCGAAGAGAAGAGGAGAGTGAAAAGGGTGACAAGAATGCCATTTGAAAAGACAGAAGAAAGCAATCAATGTAAGGGGAGGAGGGGCCCATTGATTAGGGAGGGGATGGTGAAATAAAAGGAGGAGCGGAGCCCTTGTCAAACATTCAATATACCCCATGTCATGCATTTAATAAAGGCCCAACAAGGCTATAAAAGGCAATTTAATCAAGGACAATTACTTGCTTGAAGTAACCACAGACAAGATTTGCAATACATACTGGTATATGACATGTAGGGGCAGAATGGAAATATTTAGAGAACAACTCTGCATTAAGAGTAGCACTCATCAACACAAGCCTGAGATCTGGGCGGCGGGGTAGAAGATCTCTTAACACAATCAGCAGAAAATCTGCAACCAAAAACATAGCAATAATGTTTTGAATAATCATTGTCCTTGAACAAACCTTGTACCAGACCCCGAATCTTAAAAAAGAAAAACCACTTCAACCTTACAAGCCAGGAGGTACTGAAAGGGCAATTAAAAACTACAATACCTTCATTCATGCCCCTTTCATGAATTTCATCGACTAATACATGGGTCACTCCTGAAAGTGAAGGATCCACCAGCAACCTCCTCAGCAAGATCCCTGTCGTGCAGAAAAGTAAATGTGTGTCCCTTCCTCTGGTACCCTCCAGTCTCACTTTGTACCCAACCTGAATTGATCAAACCCACAGAGAACTTGTACTTTTAACTCATAATGCATAATTAGCTCCACCCAAAAAAAACTTTAAAAGGCACTACAGTAATTGCATGAAAAGCCAGTCAATCACAATCAGAAAGGCGTTCATTGCAGATCACTAAAATAGCTACATGTCACAACAAAGGCTTACAATCAAAGCTATGTCCTGGTTCAAAGACATCACATCACTTACAGATTCACCAACAACCTCTCCCCTCTCTGCAGCCACTCTCTCCGCAACTGATATTGCAGATATCCGCCTTGGCTGTGTGCATATGATACTGCAGGATGCTCCCCGTCCAGCATCAGTTTCTGACTCCAAAATATACTGTGGCAGTTGTGTTGTCTTACCACAACCAGTCTCCCCTGAAACAACCAGGACCTGTAGTGTAGACTTATCAATATACTTGCAAGATATCTAATCACACACATTTGTATACGTTGTCTACAAACAGCAAATAATTACCTGGTTGTTTGCCAACGCTGAAAGTAATTCCTCTCTTTTCTTGTATGCTGGCAGTGCTGTTCGAATTGCCATCATTCTTTGCCCCTCTACTGAATCCTGCTAGACAACACATAGTTAGCAGTAGCCTCTGGGCTTCCAACCTCCCATGAACTATAAGCTCCTCATCACAAGGTACTGAAAAAGATATAGACCTGCCAAGCACGCTGCTTATCTTGAAAATGCTTGCTTCTTATCTGCAAGACCCTTTCAGATACAGGAAACCTTTCCATGGGAACATTTGAGAGTGAGCTATCACTAAGTTGGCCACTTAAAGTGCCAGAATTTGTCACGGCATTTATGGATGTCTGCTTTTGACGAAGATACTTTTCAAGAAGTCTGTTCACATCTTTGTGAATTGCTGGTGATATGGAAACCTGCAGAAAACATAACTGAAAGTTATGTATACAGGTGTAAGGACACAAGCCAGAAAAACCGTAGATGAAAGCCAAACATATGTATTATCATCAAGATTCTATGGACAAACCAACCTTTCGTACAGGCCGTTTTTCATCCAAATCTATCCTATAGTTTGGCAGTGGAACCTTACTAATGACCACAACTTTGCCATACATTTGGCTGCCAAAGAACAACTTCCAGATTAGGTTTAATGAATACAGAAGTGCTACAATTCAAATTACAAGAAGGTAAAGCATTGTGCCCTAAAAGCTGTGCCATAAGAACAAAATCATCTTTGTGTCAGCACCATCCAACATACGCTACCTGTGAAGGCCAAGTTGCCTTGCCAAGGTAGCAAGATATTGGTAATCTTTCCTGTCTTTTCGGTCCCTCGATACTATCTCTTGCTTTTGGCGGTTCCGAATAAAGATATTCAATCGTGTTCTCCACTCTCCCACATTCGCCTCTAAAGAAACATGCTGCACAACATCAGCTGCCGATTAGACTTAATTGTAAGACAATCATTGCACAATAAGGCAGCTAGCTTGTATGATGTATCAAACCGTAAATTGAGAATTCGATCATCAGAAATCCTAATAAGCTAAAACACCTACCTGTAGTGACCATGGAATGCTTTGAATAAAGCAACAAAAAAAAACTCTAGAGATTTAACCTGCCCCCGCGCCTCCCCATAGGGCAAGCAAACATTATCTTTTTATAATATTAAAAAAAAGGCGTGATGTATTTGTTTGTGCCTACGTGTATGACTATGCTAAACCTATAAGGATGTGTAGGTATACATATACGCACACGTGTGGAAGTCATTCACAAGGTTGAAAAGCATCAACTCCATCATACATAGCAAGGACTAGCTAGTATGCCATCCCCACCAACATCATCAGCGCCCAATGGTGGGTGTACACCATCGTATGCTTGCTAGGTGGCCGAATGTAGCTGCCCTAAAATAAAATGAAGGAGGATTACATTGTGGGCAGCCTGCTCAGTGTCACAAGAAACGTTTCTAGATTTTTATTGGCGTTTCGTCTAGAAATGTCTAAAAATACTATATTTTATAGAAGTTATACATACTTCATAAATAATTGTCTTCAGATTCTCTCTCTCTCTCTCAAAGGAGCTTTCAGATATCCATATTGTGCACACAATGCACACACATATTACACAGTTGAAAGAGTAAAAAGACGTGTCACGCAGCCTATAGATTGAGGTTTACAAAGACATAGATCTTACGGATTGCAAATTACTATTGACTAATTAGTTGCAAGTGCATATGGCTGCTATTATGTATTACTGTTTACATCATACATGTAACATGCCATAATGATATACTAGTAACTGTATGGTGTAAACTGTATACATAATCAAAGCCTATCGCCTACAAGCCAACTGCTAACAACTACACAGTACAGTGTACACTCTAGTCTCAACTCTCTAGAGCTAGGGACCGCTGCCCTCTCCAAGATCTGCTGCCTCATCACTATCATCAACAACATTGGAATCAGCAAATGAATTTGCATCCTCTATGGAGGAAGAGGAAGTGCCACCTTCGAATCAAGCAGGGGCTCGCAACTTATCTGAGTCCTCTGAGTCCGCACTATCTACCAATGCCGCCTCCTCCTCCTCTGGCTCATCTCTGCCTCGACGTCCTCGGGATGACGATGCAAGAACAGATACCTGCGATCCCCCTTGTGAGGCTCGTGCTCGACGTTGATAACCACGACTTTGAGGTGTCCCTGTATCCTCTGCAACAGCAGTAGCATGTACTTCTGGTGCACGAGCTCGAGCCATCGAACGTGTCTGGCATCGAAATCGAAGCATATCCTGTCGCAGGAACTCATAAGCATCGTCATTCTCTCAACTATGCTGAATGATGGACATGTCGACAGGTTTTAGCTTGCTCTTGTCAGGATTGACTTGCTTGGGCTTCCACTCGATGCTACCGGTACCATCTGCAGACCTGTACTTCTCAAGCAGACGTAGGTTGGCATTGACATATACCAACCTATTGAGCTGCTCCACGCTCAACCTGACATAGTTTACAAAGCATAAAGAAGTCAATTCTCACAACTTAAGAATTGTTTTTCAAAATGTTACAAGCTTGACGCTATAGCCTATAAATAAGAACTATAAGAAGTTAGAACTTACTTGTTTCTCTTCCTCGTATGTATGTCTGCACATATGCTCCATATCCTCTCAGCTGAACCTGATGTGCAATCTTGCAAGAGGATGCGGAGAGCTAAGTTCTGCAATGAGGGATTCAAAAACCCAAATTTCTCCCACCAAGTAAGAGCCAACAGCCTGTTGTCTCTTTCCTTGGCAATTGCACGGGAGAAATGACCCATGTCATTGCGGGACTCTAGACTCTAGAGTAGAGGGCAGAGTAGAGAGTAGAGGCTAGAGGAGAGTAGAGGGTAGAGTAGAGGGTAGAGTAGAGTAGAGGATAGGGTAGAGTAGAGGGTAGAGGGTAGAGGAGAGTAGAGGGTAGAGACTAGAGTAGAGGGTAGAGTAGAGTAGAGGGTAGAGGGTAGAGTAGAGAGTAGAGAGTAGAGGAGAGTAGAGGGTAGAGTAGAGGGTAGAGTAGATGGTAGGCACTAGGATCAAGGCAAGCAATGGAGCGGCGCAGGAGAGGAGCCAAAAAACAGAAACGGCGGCCAAATTCGGCCCTAAACCCGTTGCGGTGAATTTTTTGACAACCAGACGTTTCGCCCTAAATGGCCGTTTCGGACGTTTCTAAGAAACGTTTCTGCTAGAAACGTTTCGGTGCCCCAAAACGCGTTTTTTGGTGACACTAAGCCTGCTTGCTGCCCACATGACATTTCCAATCCATTGGCGTACATGAGCCCACCTGGCATTCGTTACATATGCCCACATGATACATTCTATGGCCATCATACCGTAAGTGTCAAGACCCTTTGTCCTCCTCATTTGAGGGCTCATAGGTGGGGCATTGACCCTGATATTCCGACACAGCAGCTCCTCCTCATTTGACAGCTCTATTGTCATGCCAAGCGTTTTTGTCTAAACATTTCTCATCTAGCATACGTCCTTGTGCTCAAGCCCCCTCCCCTTTTCCGAGGGAAAAATACCTTGTTTCAACGCTTTGAAAACAGTATAAATCAGTACTGAACCCCCAAAGCGAAGGTGTCCAACATCGAAGCGAAGACCAAAGGACGAAATGAGGCTGTAGTAAATTTCAGTTTGGTTACAAGATCTGCAAATAAAGCTGACCAAAAGTTACTTATGAAACTCCATCATTATCAGAGATAATAGGATTTTGTAACCCATGTAACCTAAATATTTTCCCTAATGAATAACCTTGCAATTCCGGGAGCAGATAATTCCTTACATGGGATAAAATGGGCTTGCTTGCTAAGCCTATCTATAACAATGAAAATTTGCTCAAATTGACCAACCTTGGGGAATCGTCACACAAAATCCATTGTAATATGTTCCCACCTTTCAGAGGAAGTAGGTAAAGGCTGCAAAACACCCGCAGTTTTTTTGTGTCAGATTTAATGCGCTGATATACGTCATTGTCGAACGAAAGCTGAAGTTCCTTGTGAAGTCTAGGCCAATGGAGATACCTCTCAATATTATCAATGGTCAGTGTATGCCTTTATGTCTAGAATATAAACTCCCACATAACTAAGTTGTGACTAGATGCTGAGATATTTTGGGTACACATATTTACGGCCAAACAGTAGGTATCTATCTCCAGTCTCATTACACAGAATCCTTCCATAAATTTCAGGGAAGTCCTCATCAGAATAAGTTTCAACCATTGCTCCAAGTGCCTTCTCCTTAATCATAGAAATGTGATTAACTTGGGGCTGTCTATTAAAAGCATCAGCTACTAAGTTCTCCTTCCCTAGCTGATATTAAATATTTGCTTGACCAAATGATTGAAAATATTCAGCCCATTTGATCTTGTCCTGAAGAGACAATGGGTTGAGAAAATAAGTGCTTGATACTTTGAAAATTAAGCAGAACCATATAGATGATGCTTCCATAACTTCAAAGCGTGTACAACTGCCGGTAATTCCTTCTCAATGTGATATATTTCAACTCTGCCCCTTGAAGCTTTCTACTCTCATATGCAATGGGATGCACTCCTTGCATCAAACCTGCTCCAATAGAGGTACCGCTCGCATCTGTACATACAAATAAAAAGTCTCCTTATCAGGGACTCCATTGGTGCCATGACCAATCTTCTCTTAAGGTCTGCAAAAGCTCCTTGGTGAACCATTCCCCACTCATACAAGGAATGCTTCTTTAACAAATCTATTAATTTAGAGATGTGTAGTTATTACTGCAGATTCATCAAGACTTTTGCACGACTTGCTTCTAGGAAGGATCTCAACCCGTGTATATTTTTGGTATTGGCCATTCAATTACAGCCTTGACCTTTTTGGGATCAACCTGATGGATACCAATTCTTAATCGTTATTCAAAGCTCGATAATCTACACACGTATGATATGATCCATTCTTCTTTTTTACAAATAAACAAGTGCTCCAAATGGAAAAATCTTGATCGAATTAGGCCTTTCTGCAACAGATCCTCAATTTGTTTTTCTACCTCCTTATTTCTATCCTATCCTATTCATCCTATAAGGGGCTCTATATGGAGGAGAAGCTCCTGGCTCCAAGTCTATGGCATGATCATCTTCTCTCCCCATAGGATTTCGAATGAGTTGTCCCTAGAAATCAATCCTCACAAGCTCTAAGAAAGTCATGTCTTACCTAATCTTCTTTTTAAATATGAAGACCCCTTGCGTCCCGTATGTACACAAGAGTACAATCTACCCCTCTTTTTTGCTTGCGCAGGAGTAATCAATGAAATGGCACACGTCTCGATCCCCTATGATCCGTATGTCTTCATCCTAATGATGAGTATGAGGATCTATAGTAGGATTGAAATCATACCACCATGGTTTACCTAGAATCATGTCAACCTCCTATAAAGGAGCTACCAAGAAATCCCTATTATCTCTATATTTTTGTATACAAAGAGGGATTTTCCATACTATGAATGTTTCTTCTTCATTATGTCCCCTAAAAGCTCTTGAGAGTGACATGTCATTTATAGGTTCTGGGTTTAAGATGGAGTAATTTCACTAGACTATCACTCACTAAGTCACAATTACATCCCCACCATCTAGGAGTACTACTATTCTCTGTCCATTCACGAGCCCATACACTATGAAAAGGTCATGAGGCCCAAAGGTATTAGCTGCATGGACAGCATTCACTACTATTGGCTCAATAGTCATGAGATGGGGAGGGAAGCCTCAGACTCCTGCTTCAATGACTTGGCTTTCCCTTTGACTGAATTTGTCTTTGCATTTAGCCAAGAGAATAGGACAATATGTCGTACACACCCTAGCCTATGTTTCTTACATTCAAAACATTTGCTTTACTTCATCACTCATGAAAAGGAACGACACCCATCCGAGACGTGATTGTCTGTTTACATTCCTCATACAGTTTTTCCCTTCCCTTATTGTTCTTGAACGTATTTTTCCTAGAGGTCAGTATGTTGTTGGTCTTGGATGTTGACCCACCATCCTTATTGAAGGATTTACCAAGATTCGACTTTCTTTCAACTGGTTCAGCCAATTTAGTGAGGTCTCTAAGAGTGGTTGGGTTGAACATTCCAACCTCATATATGTCACTTTCAAGTTTAGGGCAGCTAAATATTTCTTTCTTCTATCTTCCTCACTCTTTTCGTGTAACTTTAAAGAGGTTTTCAAAAACCCAGCTGTAAATTCAGCATTACTCTCATTATCAAATTGCCCGAACCTTTCTCAACGAAAGGTAAAGTTCCCTTCATGCCCTAGTGGCATGAAATTGACTTCATCTGTTCCACAAACTTAGCCCCTTCAAGGATAGGCTCTCTTTGTTGGAAAGGTCACCTCCCCATCTGTAAGCCCCCAAATGAGGAGAGCGTGGGGGAGGGAGACCCAGGGCAGAAGATGCCCAGAGAAGAGAAAGGGAGGGGGACTGCCACATGGGCAGCACCTCACACAAAGCAAGAAGGGTACTTGGCAAGTCGTGGAGCTCCTGATGTACGGGGCAGACACGTGGACATCAGGGACCTGCAGCAGCCTGATTGCATAGGGATTTCCAGCAAGGACAGACGGCGCTTCAGTACGGAGAAGGTACGGGATGCATACGTGGCTGTACGGGGCTGGTATAGACCTGGCAGGAGGCAAGGATGCTGCAGCAGAGAGGCGCAACCATGGCACTGCAAACAGGGCAGGCTGGAGCCTGCAGGAAGGCCCGCAATAGGGCGCATATGGCCTGGGCCAGTGGTGCAGTGCCACGTGGCAAGGCGTGAACAGATGGGCCTGCAAGTGGGCAGATCAGAGTGGCGCAGCAGAGGTGGGACAGACCAGCACATGGGTCGGCCAGGAGAGAGGCTGGTTGGGCTGCTTTGAGGCAGCCAACCAGGCCTTATATAGGGCTGACCTAGGGGCTGGGCCCTTGCCTTAATTGGAGGGCCAAAGGCCCTAGAAGTTTGGGCCAGAGGGACCCGGTTTTAGAGCCCTTAAAGGGCTGGACCAGCAGCAGACTGGTCGGCCAGTCTGGTCGGCCAGTATGAGGCAGGCTGGTTGGTTTTTTCCAGCCCCCTTGGGGGGCCTATAAAAAGAGAGGCCTCAGGCCTCATTTCATATCCAGCTTCCAGCAGATCCAGGGCAGAAAGGAGCGGCAGGAAGCCACCCTCTGGACCTACATTCAGGAGGATAGAGAGGTACTTGAAGGGCTGCAGACTTAGCCAGGAAAGGGCTGGGACCTTGGCTGTCATCTAGGGCAGCAAGGTGCTGAGATCACTATACCTTCTGGAGCAGCCATTCACGAGCAGGTTGGAGCAGTGGAACAGGGATCTGTGTGCTGCAGACAAAGCTTGGCAGGGGCTGCCCACCTAGGCTGATTCACAGGCAGTAAGGTGGAGAAGAACACACTAGACGGGAAGTCTACAGACGCTCGAGGTGGAGCACGCGGACTCTAGTCTTCTAGAGATAGCCAGCAGATACGAGGAGGACTTTTGTGTAAGATCAGAGGACCACACCATTGGTGGGACTCTGGATCTGTTCTTCCACCAAATAGTGGGAAAAACTCAGCTCAAGGTGAGCACGAGATAACCAGCAAGGGGCTGGGCAAAACTGAGACTCTCTATAGGCTACCTCCTGCTCTGCGCTACCTCTTAGGCTTCAGTGGCTGATGGAAAATGAGGGGGAAAAGGGGCCTCTTTTTTAGGGGGCTGGGAGCCCTGGCAATGGCCGACTTTTCTGGTCGGTTTGCAGGCTGACTGGCCGACTTGCCAGTCGGCCTATTTCTGCCCCAACCCACTCCCCCTGGGCAGCCTATATAAGGGGCTGCCAGGGGGTTCAGTATGGCTTGCTGTCCCTGCCCTTTGTGGCCTTCTTCCAGCCCTCTATGCTGCTGTCCTGCAGCCCAAAACAGTCCCCATTATCCCTCCCCCTCACAGTCATATGCCCCCCCCCCCCCCCCCCATGTCCTCCTCATATGGGGGCTCACAAGTGGGGGACATTGACTTCAACAGAAAGCACTTTTCTCGGAGGCAGCTGGAGTATCTTCTTCAGCATGTGGGTGTAGACCCACAGCCAGGAGTGTTGAAATGTACAGTTTAGGGCAGCACGTTTCTGTGAGCGCCATCAGGGGACATTAGGCTGGCCAAGAGACAATTTTGTGGTGTTATCATGCCCTGATTTTGGGCAGGCACCTTTTACTTGTTTTACCTGTTTTTGCAACATCAGAAGCTGCAAGGTGCCGCACAGGAGCAGCCCCCATGGTCTCAAAAAGACACCGCTCCAAGCCAGCCAGAAGCAGGTCTGCCAGCAGACGGCTGTCTGGTCAGGCAGCAGAACTGGCAGTCGTCCAGAACAGGGGCCAGACCTGCCCCTCCAAATAGCCCTCCCCCTCACTCGTTCCCTACAGTTTTCCCACATGATTCTCCATTTTAGTCTGCTATAATAAATTATAAATCACAGTTCTGTTTGCTGTGTGTATTCTCTGGGTATTTGCAGAAGTTCAATGTGTGAAGTGCTTCTGATGTGAACTCTCTATCTTGGGCCCATATTTCTCTCTGTTTTTCTAAAGGTGCAACCTCTCTTAGCTTGATATGCATGCCATAACAACTCCCTGAGGTGTGAACTTCAAATTCCGATAACTAAACATGTAATTCTTTGGGTGCTAAGCCAAAACGCAGAGAACTCCCCATGTTTTGTGGCATTTTGCACTCCAGTCCACATCCTCGTTTTGGCTACCCCATGATGAGCATCCAAGACTCAAAATGCATCCGGTAGCCATGGCAAGTTCTCTTTCCTAAGTGTCTACAAGTCAAGCACAAAAACTATGAAGATTAAACATAGAACTTTGAATACTTATTGCTGTAGCTATCAGTTGTTCCATACTTTGAACAGCACGTCATCCTTGAACTAAATAAAAATTCACAACAAAAACAGCAAAAGACACGACTAGACGGATGACCTGCATGGGTCTAAGAATCCAAACCTCCAATGTTCAGCAAGGCGCCTTCAGAAGCCCTTAGTGTCTTCTGAGCAGAGAGTGTAGGTCCTCCTTTCTGCTTATTGGCTACGCTGTTTTGATAAAGACCGAAACCGAAAAGAACAATGCACGCAGCGAACAAACCTGAAACAAACTCATCGTCTTTCTGACTTTCATATAATTGCCAAAGAAAGTAGCTTACTTTGTTCTCTTCGCAGGTGTCCTCATCAGAACTCTCCTCCTCCTCCTCCTCCTCCTCCTCCGCATAGGTTGCCGATTGGCAGAAACGAACCCCATGCCGCCGGATGAATCTCCTTGTCTTCGTGTACAATAAATCCTTAGGACTAAGGATACTTACAATGGGGTGAATTAAGGGCACGCAGGAGCAGTCCGTGTACAGACCCATTGACTGTCTCCATTTTCCCGGTGCACAAAAATGTGATTTAGATGGTCCAAAAACGGGCTGCAGGAGGCGAGAGGGACGAAGAGTGCTCCATGGGTGAAATCCACGACTAAATTCGGACATTGTTCCCTTGGAACGGCACCGAATAACTCTGAACATCGATGCCCGATTAAGCATGAAGGAATTGGGGACATGAGAGATGTGACACCATAGACACTAATGAATTGAAATGCTCTCTCTCTCTCTCTCTCTCTCTCTCTCTCTCTCTGTGGCACCTCACTATTGCTGTGATCACTCCTCAATCAGAATGGCTCTCTCTCTCTCCCTCTCTCTCTCTCTTGTTACCTCAATACTGCGGAGGCTAGAACGTCCCCTCTCTCTCTCTTCCCCTCACACAAGGGAACCTTACGTTACTCCCTTAAGATATCCCCGAGGACGTCTGTCACCGCTCAAATTATGGCAGCTTGAAGCTGAATGGCAGCAAAACAAATGCGATAGCAGAATTGACAAGCCGAAGGGGCGATGGAGAGAGTGGAATCACGGTGTGGCTGGAAGGCAAAGGGCTGGCTGTTGTTGCATTGTGGCCAACAAAATATCAGCAGGTCACAAAAAAACCATTGTCACACATTTTACTGCGAACCTCCAAAAAATACACGAAGCTCTCTCTCCTCCTTAAACCCTAGCTACCTCTACATGCTTCCTTTTAGGGGGTTTTAGGGGCAAGTCCTTGGTTCACATAAAATCTCAACACCATTTTCGTTCTCTCCTTGCAAAAATTATTTTTTTCCATAACCAACGTGTTCACATGAAATCCCTTCTCTTAGCCTACCACATTTTCGTCCTCTCCTTGCAACTAGATTGCTTGGCCAGCTGGGCTCTTGATGAATACTTCTCTCTTTTGCTATCTTGTTGAGGTTCACATGAGTCACGTTGATGTTCAATTGCATGCAACCTACTTGATGTTGTTCATGTCGACAGTAAAACGTAGTTTTTATTTTTTTCGGAGGAAGACTAATTCCTATTCTTTTCACTGTAAGCAAATCTATTGTCATTCCACTTCGAGCGAACGACGGGGAGATGTATTTCAGAAATGTATACATAATAAATCAAAACCAAATTGAGACAGAAGCATGCAACTGTGACAGGAATAATCCAAACCCAAAGCTGCATTGCATGTACGACAAAAGTTCCAGCACCATTTGCAACTTCATTGGATCCCTTTTTTCGAAGGCACAAATGTTTATTTTTTGGGTCAAATTATGTTCCTACGCTTTAGAAAATAGTACTTCCGCGCTCTAGCCGGATGGCCCTCGAGCGTGTTGTAACCTAATGGACCTACTGTGTTGTGGCTCCTTATGTAGTACTGCTCTAAAGTTCGTGCTTTTTCTACAGTGTCTGTTGTTTCCAAAACTTTGATTTTGAAATTTTCTTTGAAGGGCTTGTAACGCTGCAAGTCCTCTTTCATTTTCGCCAGTGGTTTTTTATTGTGCTGTTTGATCCTCCGCGGCAGGTCCGTCGTGCTCCCTATGTATTTTCTGTTGTTGGGCTTGAACGTGATGCAGTAGACGACGAGGCTCGCACGATTCCCTTGCGCGGGCGCTTCAGTGGAGGCTCCTCCTTCATCTCGAGGCTCGCGTCTTTCAATGTCGTACCTGCGTAAACATTGACAATTACATTAGTCATCGAGGTTTTCGGTCTTTTTTTTTTCGTTTGACGTCCATAATAGAATGCATTTATTTACTTGCCCTGGTTTTTCTCTGTTGGCGTTAAAGGATCGTTTCCAATACCGAAGCGCTCCTCGTATAAGTCCCTGTCGAAAATATACGTAAGCTTCTCCATTGTCGTCACCGGGTGCGTCGCATCGTGCGTCCCTCCAAATTGTTCGAGTATAGTCGTTCCTTGATCACGCGTCGTGTCCCTCAGCAACTCCAAGGATACATTGTACCCGTAATGCAGCAGCTCGCACGTAATACGCTGTGATCCCTTTCGTCTTCGTGTCTAGTAGCTTCTGCCCCTCCAAACTTTCCATCATCCTATCGGTCTCATCGAACTCAATGTCAAGCTCGACAAGGATCTCTTTGAGGAGTCCTGCAGGAGAAGTGCAATCCATGATGAGTTTGTTGTTCTTGCAACTCGTTAATTCTTTTTCTCAATTGTTGCGGTTTTTTTAAATTTTCGGAAGCATTACGTACCATTTGCGAATCTCAAGCCTCCTGGCTCTCTTTTAGCTGGCAAACGCCTATTGCAGTTGTCAATGAAGTCGCGTAGTTCCGCATACGTGTTGAAGCCGTTGATGTAAGCTCCCGGATGTTCTCCTGCATTGTTTGCTAGCCGGAATTGCTTTGTGGTTAGGAAGAACCTCCTCTTTGCTGGTGGAGGTTTTGTTGCCTTCGCGTTGCTTTTGTATAGCTCAAATAGCTGCTTGCAGGCATGACTTATTACACCATCTTTTCAAATGAGCCGTCTTTTTAAATCTTCAAGAAAAAAAGATTCTTTCATGTTGGTGGAATTTACCTTGTCTGTGTCCATGTCTTATGCTGCAATGTCCCGAGCTTTCTGATTCTCTGCACCTGTTCTCGACAACAGACAAGATATTAAAACCATTTTCCTTGCATGCATGTTTGACGTAACATATTCATGACTTGCCTCTACCTTTTTCAATCTCTGGTAGTGAATACCTTTATGCGCGTGGTTGTGTTGTCGGCTGTGAGAACTCTCGTGGAATTGGTCTGAATATGTTTGGATGTGGGCAATGTAGTATGCGCAGCCTCGTTCTCTCAGTCACTCTGGACAACATCACGTATGCTAGGCCAGGGGCAAACACTCCTCGAAATATGAGCAGCGCTTTGTTGGATATGGTTGCGCCTTGGGATTTGTGTCCCGTGATAGCGTATGCTAGGGTTAGTGTGTGGACTTGTGGAACCATTTTCCATTTATTGCCTTTCGCTGATGCTTCGAGCGTCGTAATGTGAGCACGGCCGCTGTTGTGTCCACGACGACAGTGATACCGTTGATTTCTCCCCTGCTAGTTGCATTGATGCTCTTGATTTTGCACATTGCTCCATTTGTGGCACCTATTGCGAGGTCGATGTTTTCCGTTATCATTGCCTTTGCCCCCACGTAAATTTTTCCTATCTCGTTGAAGCTTTTGTCCTCCAACCATTCTTTGAGAGCTGGTTCGCTCGCGGCATTACTGTGTATTTGAACATGCACAATCATCTCGGGAGTGTTGAATTTCTCCACAAGCTCATCGTTGAAGGTAGCGACATCGATTCTGTGCGTGCAAATGATGGTTGTTTCGGCATCCATGAAGTGGCATGCACCTTCCTTGTCGACAATGCACTGCCCCAAACAGTCGGAAATCTCGTCAGTTGTGGGCGACCTGAGTCTTATGGTATGCAAGAATGCCAGGAACGGCATGTCTCGTGCATGTCGTACCGAGAATTGCATGTGGTACATTTTCGCTTGAGCCCAGTGCGTGGAGGACGTGATGTGGCACGGCTCGCAGAGATCCTCGCGGTGTTTGCAGACTGGCGGTAATTGCGCCAGGTCACCAAAAATTATGAGCATTTTGTGTCTGAATGGCTCATGCAATGTGCCATTAGTCACATTGACGATTTGTCTTACCACGAGATCGAAAGTCATCCTTGTTAGCATGGACATCTCGTCAATGATGATCGCGTTGGCTTCCTTGATTGCGAGGTGTCGCTCATCCATCTCATGGATGTTCAGTGGGTACTGATTGCTGCGCACAGGGATCTTGAATTGGTAGTGTACAGTGGTTGCAATCCCGCTCAGCCGCGTCGCAACCGCCCCTGTTGATGCACAGAGTATTGCCGTTTTGTTTTGCGCTACCAGATGCGAAACATAGTACCGTATCAAGAAGCTTTTGCCACTACCTGGTGTTCCACAGACAACGTGCAGCCCCGAGCTTGTTGAAGCTAGGCTTTCGAAGACTCTTTGTTGTTCTACTGTCAATGCAGCATTGGCGACGGTGCGAAACTCGGCCATTTTTTCCAACATCCTCGCGCGTGTTGGCCCTTCGACGGTTTGCTGGTCAATGTTAGGCGCTTCCATCGGGCAGTCTCGGATGATCGCAACCTTTTGCAATATCATATTGATCAACTGGTCCGTGTGGTCAGTCGCTAGCAAGTTCCTTTGCGTGTATTCGGTCACATACATCTTGAGGTCCTCGTCGCTCAATATGAGGCCGCGCATTTGGCATTCGACAAAGTAGGATCCAGCAGTGGTGGCAGGTGATATGAGCTCCGTTTCATTCTTGAAGCTGAGTTTTCGCAAGAGCACGTTGTAGAAGTACCCCTCTGGTTGATGTCCAGGGTGGTAGTCAGTGAATCTGACTACTCGCTCACATTTTGCGATCCTGTTGCCTAAGAGGTCAAGACCGACCGTTCCATGTTGCGTTTCCTTGGGCTTTCGAATCACATATTGCCTATGGTAATCGTAGAACGTGCTATCCTCGATGACGCTCGGTCTCCCGCAATATATGTCGATCGGGTGCGGAGTGATGTTGTTGTTTCGCGAGACGATGCGTTGTCTTAGAGATGGTGGCGAGGAGTCGACATAGTGAACGGTCTCGCTCCTTGTGATTGTTGGTATCTGCATGCAGTTTAGCGCGGCCTCTGTTGGAGAGGTTGGTTTTGATAGGAGGCTCGCGGCGATGAGTTTCAGCTTTACTTCGTCGAGATGTTGCAACCCCAAACGTGAGGCGTCTTTTGAACGGATGTTCAGTTTGCCCATTGGTTCAGATTTCATCGCGTACTTGAGGAGGTAGTGAGAGATTGAAGAGTTTGTCACCCACTGTATGTTCATGTGTGCACCCCACAACAGTAACACGGAAGGGTGGTAAGGGACGACGTTTCGGTGCTCATGTCCCGGCCGGTAATACAACCAACGTTGCGTCAGAGGGTCGAGGATGGGTTCATATTCTGGCTGTGTTGCAAAAGGGAAGCCGTGCTTGCAACTGTGGTGTGACGGTCCGACGTAGCACGCTTTCCTGCATACGTGCAACTGCTTCCTGAGAACTAGTTCTCGCAGCCTTGTGTTTCGAGGATCCAGGGCCTCGTCCCTGGGGACGTAAGCCGCAATCTCATTTGCAATTCGCTGACGGTCATCATGGTGGACCCACAATATGACATGGGCGTGTAGGGAGCCCCTGTTTTGTATCTCATAACGAACGACATGGTGTTGTATTCGGCCAAGCAGACCGTCGGATGAAAGCAAATGCTTGCGCATGAACATGTGGAAGCGTGCGTGGAAAAGTGCCACGCATTCAACAGGACAGTCCTTCCAAGTGAATTGCGCATTATAATGTGTTGCGATGCTCTCGATCACATTAATTTCTTGCCACCGTGTATCGGTGACCTCATCTGTAGTGAATGTCAGAAAGAAATCTGGGAGGCCCCAAGCATCGACCATCGTTATGAGGTCCTTCAGTTGCCGTTGATGCCACGATGGGGACCCCGGCATTGTTGATGGCATGCTGTAGCGAAGCACCTGTCTCATTGCGTCTTCATCGGTCATGGCAGGGTTGGCTTTCCTATATTGGTCGATGTCTCGTTGCAAGCATGTAGAGTTGCTTGAATTGGCAATCATCACTGCCTGTTTTAACTGGAACATGATCAACAAGTACGGCTTGTAGAGCGTGTAGATAGAGAATAAGGTGCATATTCTCATTTTCACATAGTTGCTGAACTATATGCAGCCATCATAGTAGCCCCGTCCGAAAGGGAATAGGAAGGGGAACACTGCTGACTCCATGGTTATGTCAACGCACGCACTGCCAGCTGCTGCTACTCCGTCGACGTGGAATGAAGCGACCCTCTCTGAAAGCATTTCTGTACCCCGTAGCTGTATGGAGGCAAACTCATGCTTGTCCCTTGCATCAAAGGCGCGACGGTTCGCGGGGTCCACCATGTTTTGCAAAAGCAGGAGCTCAGGCTGAGATTCCGCTATTGACATTAACTCGAAGGGAGCTGTCTCATCGTGTAGTTCCAAGATACTTGCAATGGTTTGAGGACTCAAGATGCACATACCCATCTTGATGTCCGCACGCTCTGCTAAAGAATTGTACTTGCGCAATATTGGATTGTTCTCGATGTTGTATGCGAGCACAGTTGACAGCTCATTCGTCACGATTTCTTGAGCCGAGCTTAGTGGGACGTTTCGCCAAGATATCAGAGGATTGTCTAGAAGTGACCTTCGATCGAGTGTGCCACGAGCAATCGCATTTGCAGTTGTGGTAACTGAAATGGATATATCTATGATGCTTAGCAGTTGCGTGTGGAGGTGGTTTGTTTTAAGCAACTGCCGAGAGTACTGTGGCATCAACCGCACAATGTATCTGCTCCGCTGGGCATCTCGTGTGCAGCTTTGGCATTTCCAGTAAGTCACTTGCATGCCCATATTCTCGCAAGCATCCAAAAGTATCATGTTTCTGAGTGCGACGCTGTGGCTCGAGATGCCTATGCCTTGCGAAGAAACGATCCTTTGGTTTGCAGACAGAAGCCTGGTTATGCCACAAACACCATAGATTTGAAGGCTAGAGAAAATAGCCGTGCAATTACTAACCCATTGCTTGTATCTATCTGCGATGGTCAACCACGATGACGTAGCTGGCCTCAAGGACATCTTTCTTGATGTTATATCAAGTTGAATAGCTTGACCTCTGGCTGCTCTGAGCGTTGACGAATGGTCATGTTCGAAGGAGTTTTCCGGTGGTGATTTCTACATCGTGACATGAATCGATGTCTTATGTTCGGGTTTAAACACCTACAGGGATTAATAATAAAAACCATCCGAAACTTTGCTACAATTTCACTCACGTGGTTTTGTCTAAACGCAACAGGAAAAACAAAATGGACTGAACCTCTATTTTTAGAAGGTGAAAGAATTGATAAAATAACTTGAATCAAGCAAATACATTTTGTTGTGTGTACCTTTAGGAGAAGACACTCGTTTGGAGGCTGCAAACATCTCGAAAACAGAAGTGTTGCAGACATGATTAGTATGTTGGTCGAACCAAGCAAATGTAATGTTCCCTTGCGGAAACAGAATGTGCGAAGAAGTGTACGTGCTCAAGATGAGGTGTTAAAAAAAAAAAACCATATGTAATGTATGGTGGAGAGCCGGCACATGTCTCTCCAAAAATTATATATCATAGGGGAACGTGCCATCCCCCTGTTTCGAATAGTCACCTCCAGTGTTGGAGGTGTAGCGCATTAATGCGGACCAGAGCAACAGACGGTGTAGAAACATTTCAGAATTGAAATGACCGTACATTCTACTTACGTGGAGTATCCTTTGTGACGTCCACAGCTCGACGAGAAGTCGCCTATTTCTTTGCTGGAATGTTGGAATCTGAAAAACAATCATGATTAGTCAATATGCATTCCTCATGTTCTGCATGTTTGGATATGTTGGTTAGCATATGTGCAATTTCCTAAACATGATAAATTCAAGCACAAAAGCTATACACAATCCAACGATCAAAGATGTAGACTATGGTCGTGTATGATGATGCCGACTATGTAGACATGGTACCTATGCATAGTAGAGAATGCATGCGCAACTCGAATTAAGGAATGAAAGCACTGCAATTCAATGCACTTCATCATCAGCTAGACGGGGTGCCTATGCACAAAAGAGACTAATGCCTAAATCCTCGCGGTTGACTACGATTTAGTGTAGAGCACCAGAAACAACGTCACAAATTATGGGAGCTATTGAGAAAGGATCGCAGAGACTTTTGGCAAGCTTATAGCTGCAATTAGTTACTGGAGCATTGGCAGTATATAGTAAGCTAGATATAGAGAGATTCAACCATTTATTCAGGCCTGGGCGAATGCCTCCTTTCACACTGTAACTAGCCTTGAACCTTCATCTCCTCCATCGCCAACCTTCCAAGCTTCATCTCCGCCATAGCCTAACATGTCTCTCTATTCCATCTCAAAGATTTTGTTGAAAACGTGTCTTGAGGAATGGATCCAATTTCGAACTCTTAAATTAGAATCGCAAAGTATGCCGAGAAGATTCGACTCGCCAGAGTCACCACCTGACTAATTGAAGCCAGCACTTACACATCAGTACTGCCGCAAGATATTGGGCAGCATAACCTATCCATTAATGATCATAGCGATCGGCATTTCTTCGACATCGTTTCAAGAACTATAAGTTATTACAGGTCATCGATAGACCTCAACACAAGCAGCAGTAGAAATACAATGTGCAGCCACATAGAAACCTCAAGAGACAAAAGGTGACGGGGAAAGGAGAGACTAACACTAAAACATGGACAAGCGGCGAAAGGAGCTGATCATACGTAGATCCGTCTTCCATCGGAGCCATAAAAGACTATACAAATCGATTCGCGTCAATTACTTGGCCCTGAGTACATCATCATAACTAGTGAAATAAGGTATCTTGGAGGACGAACTGGGTTCCCCGTCCGTGGCAACAGAATGTCTGTTTCCATAAATCGCTTGTTTATTCTCAATCATCGGCACATAAAGCCCGAGAAGCATGTCCTGGAGAACTTTCCTTACGTAACTTCCTGGAGAACTTTCTGTATAATTGATTCTTTCTTCCGAATCATATTCTTAGCAGCTCGCAGGTTACGAGCGACGCGTCGTCCAATTGAATTACGAATTACGAAGGCTTGGGAAGGCTCTATTGACGGTTCTCGGGGTGATCCACATTGATGTAACGAGGGAGACGGACCTACCATGGTAATGAAACGACCCAGATAATCAACCCGCTTTCCAAGCGAATTCTCACGGAGTCGTTGAAATTGTCATCCTCTTGTTGATGGGTCCCAGAAAAACCTTGAACTACACGACCTCGTTTGGATGAGGAAGAGAAACGGGATTTAGAGCATGCAGGGAGGAGGAAGGCGAGTGAATGAAAGATTCCTAAGAGAAGGGAGGCGACCAAGGTAGCAATAAGAGGGATGATCTGAGTGGACAGTTTCACCTATATTTATAGGTTTTGCCTTGGCTTTTTACGCAGCTTTTCAAAAGATTTCAAAGCTTTTGGCTTTCAAAATTTAAAAAATCTAAGGGTGTATATTGTGCCATGTGGAAGCACAGGATTTCAGAATTTGAAAAAACGTCCTAGTGCTGGCCAAGTAAGGATTTAGAGCATGCAGGGAGGAGGGAGGTGAGTGAATGAAAGATTCCTAAGAGAAGGGAGGCGACCAAGGTAGCAATAAGAGGGATGATCTGAGTGGACAGTTTCACCTATATTTATAGGTTTTGCCTTGGCTTTTTACGCAGTTGGCTTTTTATGCAGCTTTTCAAAAGCTTTCAAAGCTTTTGGACTTTTAGAATTTAAAAAATCTAAGGGTGTATATTGTGCCATGTGGAAGCACAAGATTTCAGAATTTGAAAAAACATCCTAGTGCTGGCCAAGTAAAAATTATCTTTTCCATAACACCTGCAAAATTTTAGGCAACTTGAGAAAATCTTCACATTTTCGAAGCGTTGACTTTTGTGATCTATTGTGACAAAATTGTTTTCTGTGACCACTCACTGTTCAGGGCGCACTTGGTTGGAACCTTGACAATTCCACGTTCTTATGCATCGGGTTTTTCCCAAAAGCAAAACCTAAATGAAAAAATAAAACAAAAACACCTATAATTTAAACAGAAACATCTATAACTTTAACTGAGTGGCAAAACCACTATGGTCGTGCTTTTAATGAAGCTTTTAATGAGTAGATGGATAGGAAGAAGACTATAAGCTAGTCATTAATTGGCTCCTTAACAACATCAACTTGACCAAATACAAACTTAAAACATGGAAAGTCCTTTGGACCAAAAAATCGACGTCTTCCCTTAGTCCCTTAAAATAGGCCAAGAAGGCGGCAAAACCACTATGGCCCTCCTTTAATGAAAGGACAAGTACTAAAGAAAGGCAACCTTTAATGCCCATTAATAAAATGTTCGATGGCCTTGCTTTGAGAGTAGTCGAGGTAGTACTAAACATAGACAACCTTTAATGCCCATTAACAACTCATAATAGGTTAGGCTAAACAAACTAATAATACTTGACACTAACCTCAATTTCAAAATAGTCATGTTGACCAAAATATGCAGGACAACATACCATAGGCCTAGAGTAACTTAAAAATCCCCAACTTTTTCGTAGATCCCTACAGGGCCAAAAGTAAGTCTTCTTACATGCCCTAACTCTCAGTTATGGAGGACCTTTTAAGAGTTAACAATGGGCTATTGCATTGGAATGCCTACCATAGGACAAGTTAAGATTATTAACAAAACTGTGCTATCATTAGAAAGAGGGGGCAATACCTTGGTAAAGGACGTGAATTCAACCCCTCTAAAGATGTGTTGGTGGTCAAGCTTATTTTGGATTGTTTCCTTATAGTATGGGAGTACCTTGGATTGCCCATTCCACCTTGCAGTATCTATGACTTGTGGCCCAATACAGAGGTGCTTCCTTTGTCGGATTGTGTATATTTGCATTCGACTTATGCCAGTGGTATTGTACCAAATTTATCTTTAAGGAAGCTAGCGCTATGAGGTACTCTCTCGCACACCTTTCTTTGAACAACTTTGGTCTCCTTCAATCAGCCTGTGGCTCCAATTCGTTTCACAAAGCTTGAGTGCTTTGCTTTGGTATACAGTCCTAGGCATCCTCCTCTTGACTTCATATCTAGGTATTTCTCCCAAAAGTCTCTAGTGGGATTATTGGGCAGTGGTATTCTTTTTGTTTTCAAGACATCAATCTTTCCCTATCCATTTATTACATGTTCAAATTTCCCACCATTGCACCTCATCAGAGTTGGGCTCTATCACCTCTAATGTGCCCTTTTCTTCTTGAACATATGCAATAAAAATTCTAGCTAAAATTGAAATAGCATGTTGATTAGATTGTTAGAGGTTATTTTATGAAAGATTTAAAATAGGTCCCCCCAATTGGTAAGAATTCAAAAATGCATTAATTAGTGGTGCAAAAGGGAGGAGGGGAGGGGAGAAAAGGCAATGGGAGGGGTAAGGAGAAGAGTGATTAATCCCTCTATTTATGATTGGAGGAGGCCCTACCCTCTTATTTGTCAAGGTATCTAAAACCCTTTTATTCTATCTCTTTTGCAACATCATCATGTAGGTGATACATTTGTGAGTGGGTGATGGATGTCTTGAGTTCAAGTCCCCGCTTTGCATTTTAAAGCTATCCCTTTTACCTTAGCTTAATTTGGTTCCACCTTTACACCTAAGAAATCAAATGAATTTCTCATTTGAAAAATAAAGGCCTTTCAAATCCATTTCTCCTTAGGTTAAGTTATACGTGTGGAATTATTTTGTTTGAGATTAAGGGCATTGGAATAGGTAGATGGGAGCAAACTAATGGAGGAATCTTGCCGCTTGAGGCCTTCTATTCTTGCCCCTTGGAAGGAAATGAAATGCATTAGAATCATTTCATCTAACCCTATGCTCAAGCAAGAACCCAAAATTTTATCTATAGAGCATCCTCAAAAGCATGTTGTTGAAAAACTCTAAACACTATCCCAAAGTTTGCAAAATGATCAAAAGCCAAATCGAACATTCACCCCTCCTACCCATGTCCCCGACCTAATGCGGGAACAATGATTTCAAGTAATGAGTGGGAGGTTTGGGATGATCTCTGTGGCATTAGGACTACTACATGCTCGAGTAATCATGCAAAAAGGTCTCTAAGAATGCGCTTGGAACAACCGAAGGAAAGGTGTTGTATTCACAGTCGGAAGGCTCAACCGATCCTACTTAACGGAGGAAGGCTGGTGGCTTAGGAGCCCCATACATGGCGGTTGCGTATCAATCATTCACTTTTAACACTAATGAGTCTTCTCTCCTCTAAAGACTTTTGCAGGAAAATTTGATGCTCATCGATTTGAGGCAGCGACAAGATCCCTAAACCCAATTCAAAGATGGGATTCGACCATACATAGTGTAATGGAAGTGTCGAAGGACGCTGATAGGGAATGGCGAAGCAAGTATGAGAACCTCACTACTATTAGAGAAGCATTGCGTGATGCTAATCAGGCCACCCCAAAAGATCCAATAGTGAGTACTTTGTTGGTGGAGGCTGATGTAGCATTATAGGAAAAGGAGTTGTAAATCTAATGAGGGAGAAGATATATAAATTCAAGGATTCCCAAGGGCACGTTGCTACGGATAGAGGTGGAAGATTTGGTCGAGTCGGATCAGGTCAAGGTGGAAGGAGTGTTCATAGCTTTGTTCCGTGTTTTCCTTTGGATGGTGATGTTGAGAGAGATTGAGGAATGTGTGGGGGGAAGTAAAAGACGGAGACGTGGGCTAGGAGGCGTTTTGATTTGTGGCGTATGTCGAATGGTATTGATACATCTGTGTTGATTGAGGATCTTGATCTGCATGTGTTTGATGAGATGCTTAAGGAGTTTGTTGTCCTGATTACTAAGGATGATGGGAGTTTCTATCCACCTGGTACAATTATGGCTTTGTTTAAAGCTTTCGATCAGATTTTGAGGCACTAGCAAGAATGTAGGATCGCTCGAACGGGCATCCATGAAATTCTGTTTATATTTTGAAGAATCTAATTTTTAAAAGGAGCCAGGTCGCTTTGGGCATAGCTATGAATCAAAGTGTGAGAGAGATGGGTTGCAAGATACGAGGAAGTCACAGGTCATGGGATTGAGAGATGAAGTTATGGTTCTAAGTGATCTAGATTTCTCTTGTTTTCATCCGAGGGGACTTCATAAAAGGTTTGCGTTTCAATGTTTGTTTTGATTTGCGGTTCTGAGCTACATGGAGTGCAGTGTCCTCAGTTTGCTCGAGGGGACGATTCCTTTGGTGCTTTTGTCGAGTAAGCTCTTAGGTTCTTTGTGTTTGTTTTGAGTGTTTCTTGTTTGTGTGATTTTTGTGTTTGTTTTTTGATTTTGGTTTGTGTTTTGCTTTATAGGTCTTCAATAAGTGGTTGTCAAAGAATCATAAGCTGACTCTAAAGCACTATACTACTGAACATTTACAAAAATCTGTAAAGTCTTTTGAATCTGATGTGGTGTTTACTTATGATCAGCTCTATAGGCATATGCCTCCGATTATACCTGGGGATGATAACTTGTTGTACATGTTTCTTTAGCCTATCGACAATCCTCGTACTATGGTAGGTATTTTTCTTAGTTGTGTATTTTGTTTTTTTAAGTTTGTTTTGTGTAGTTTTGTGCTTGCAAGTGTGGTATAATCATAATAGAGTTGGTGAGAAGACGCTAAAAGGTTTGGTGTCAACTATGGTGGATACTACTATCGGTGGGTCTTCTGGCAAGTTTACCAACAAGAGTTTGAGTTCGACGGCTGTTATTACAATATTGTCTGTGGCTGGAGTTCCAAGTGACGTGGCTATACTCTTCACTGGGCATAAGTGCGCTAGTAGTCTTCAGAATTATGACGCTAGTGGGAGTTTGAGAATTGCCGCATGTCAATTTATCGTTTCGCGTCCTTATAATGAAGATGAGAGTCGAAGAATGTGGGATGATGTTCTTTCAGAGTGTTCAGAAGGTTATGCTGCTTAGGTTGATGGTGTGTCTGTTTCAGTTTCAGCTTCGACTAGTTTTGCTGGTTTATCTTCTGGATCTAGTGTTGTGTGTTCTTCAGAGTCTTCTACTGGAGGTATTTCATCTGTGGAGAAAGTTTTCCCAATAGGTGGTGGTTGATCTTTGGGTGTTCCTATTGGAGGTGGTTCAGAGTTTCAAAGATGTTACCGATTTTGGTGTTGTATTTCAGGAGGATGAAGGGTTTCTAAAATCTTTGGCAGAGTGTGTGGCAACTGGTACGTTGAAGAGACATCGTTTGAGTGATGGGTGTGAGGGCCTGAATGTTGAAAGATCATTCTCGAATTGTGTTTTTAATTTCTACGGTGGTGATGGTGGCCAGTTTCCGAGTTCACCTGGCTCTTGGAAATTTTCTATGAAATTTGGTGGAGGTTCCGGTTCCGGTTCCGGTTCCGGTTCTGGTGTAGGAGTTTTTGTTCCAGTTCTAATGTGACAGAATTATGTTCCGTTGGGTTATGGCAACTTTTTAATCTGAACATTTAATTATAAATGTAAATATGTTATATGCATCTGGTTATCGATTTTTGATGTTATATGCATTTGATTATCGGTTTATTAATAAAATGCATCCGGTTTATTGGTTTATGATGTTCAGATAATTTTACTTTTACTGTGTATCTGGGTAGTTTTTGACATGTGTCTTGTTGTAATTTTGTTTATGGTCGTTTTCAGTTGTGTGGAATGCTGAGGTGTCCGGTTTTGGTTTGTCCTGATGATGAGTTTTAATCGGTCGCATAGGTTGTACTTTAATCTAATGGTGTAGATTAAAGTTCCAGTGACATCGGTCCTTGACGGCTTTCTGGGATGTGATGGGTTAGCATGTTGTGGAGATGGCTAATGGCGTAGTTGCAAAAGGTTCTCTGTTCACCGTCAATGTCAAATCTGGGCTCATAAAACTTTTTCCCAAACAACAATTGAGAATGTGAGTAGGGGATTAAAGGCCCATAACTATGCTCAATACCTTGTATAAGGTTCTATCCAAGGCTCTGGTGATTCACATCCGTGCAATATTCTCATAGCTGTGATCAACACGGAGTAGACGAGCTTCATCAACGGAAGGGATATTTATGAAAACATCTTGAATGTAGGTATAGCTCTTGATCACACTGTCTCCATGGGTTAGGAGGTAGTTATGTTTGGCATAGATCTAGATAAGGCTTATGATTGAATCAAGTGGGACTTCATCCTGGGGACTCTGGACCACCTGGGGTTTGGTGTAGGGTTTGTGAAGAAGGTCAAATTCTTGGTTGGCAATGTCGGTCCGGTACTATGTGTCAATGGGGGAGGGGTTGGGCACTTCAAGCTTAGGAGATCCATTCGCCAAGTCTTCCCACTCGCACTACTACTATTTGCACTATGTACCGTGTCGCTTATGGCAATGATAAAGAAACAAGTCATGGCAAGATCGATCAATGGGGTCACACTCCCTCGGGTAAGCAAATATGTAATTAGCTATTTGCCGATGATACGGTGTCCTTCACCCAAGAAGATCAAGAATGTGTTGCTCGTCTCCTAGCCATCATCGAAGTTGTCTAGATCTAGGTGCAGCTGGTCAAAAACATTCGCCATCAGGTCTAGCAGCATAGAAGCAACCCCTTAGTGGATGCCCAGTGGTGGATGAAGTACTTGGGGGTACATATTGTCCTCATAGGTGAGATTATCAAGTATCTCTGATAGGGCTTGGGGCAACCCTACATCAAGGATTTGAGTGGTTTAAGGATAAAGTGAAGTCTAAGCTCCGCGCCTTGAATGGAATCTGTTCATTTGCTATCTTGTGGTACAGCACATCCTAGCCGAATCGGTCACATATGTGGCCTTGATCTGGCACTTCAAAAAGACACAATTGTTGGAAATTAAAGCATTTTTTAGAGGGGTTCTATGGGCCAAGGAGGGAGGGAGGAGGAAGATACACTACATCCCTTGGGAGCTTTTAAAAGCTCCAAAATTGTAGGGTGGGATTGGCCTTCTAGATGTGAGACTCAGGAATGTCACCTTGATCAGGAAATTGATCGCCTGATATGTTCGACGACCAAGTGTCATGGGTTGATGTGGTAAATACCTTCATAGAGAATGCTAAGGGTAAGGGAACGTGTAGGTGTCTGGGTCTTAATTGGTACAATAGGTTGCTCTCTGCCTTTCCTTTACACACAGTGGGATGGAATTTGATGGGTTGGTCAATGGTTGGAAGTCCTACAAATCGTTGCCAGCGTGGAAGGGCAGAAAGGGACTGAGGGGAGATGGGAGTCTTCTTGAGAGCATTTGGTGGAGGGAAGCCATGCTGAGGGAGGGAGAGGCTTTTTCTTTGAAAAATATCAGAAGAGCAAGGAGCCTCCATAAGAAAGGTCTCCAGTGCTCGAAGGACCTGGTGGGATTAGCAAAAGGTAGATTAGAAGACCCTTGAAGAACTAATGACAGAAACTCCCATGTCAGAGGGCAAAGCCAACTTGCTCAGAGCACCTTGGAGTGGGGCTTTCAAAGAGTTGGCCCTCCAACGTAGTTGCAACAGATGGAGCCAAGTCACAAACGAATGATAGGGCTTGACAACATGGTGGAAGGAAAAGTTGTGCGATGTAACGGTTGGAAAGGCCAAATTTCTCCTATGGAAAGTGATGAACTAGTGAATGACGGTTAGGGGTAAACTGGAGAAAAGGATCCAGGTCAAGGGGTCAGCACTCTCTGTGGCGAATCAGTAGAGGATCTATGACACTTGTTCTGGAAGTGTCAAGTGGTAAGAGAGATTAAAAAGAAGCTTTGAGCAGGCCATGCAAAGCGCAAAAATAAGGAGGAAGATTTCATCGATCAAAACACCCACAAGGCATGGGAAGGTTACAGATGTGCATGGTGCCACTCAACATACGCGTTGACTACTCTTCTCTAGTGTGCCGAAAGGGTTGCTTCCTCACTACACACGAGAATCCATTTAGCCTCCATGTTAGGTTCTCCTTCTTGAGTATCCCGAACCTCCTTGTCCAATAGATACCTCTACCACTTGCTCGCTCTATTGATAATTCAAACTACATAGCCATCCATTCTCCTCATATGCCTGCACGTTCAAACTTTTGTGTTCTTAATGATGAACTCGAGCTCGTTCCTAGTCCATCGATGCATCATCCATGATGATCCATCTGTAGGCACATGGAGTCTTTTGGTTTGCGTGAGCCAGTACAAAGTTGACTGATCATTAGGCCTCCATGTCTTAACCACTCGAGTAGTGGGATTTAGCCCCCACGAACTAGTTTGGCCAGATGAGTGCCACGTGTTAATCAATGGTCACTTGGACCAACGTAAAGTGCTCCATGCGTCATCACATGGCGGTCCTAGAACTCTTGGTCACTTTTGAGGTGGATAGCATTGTGTCTCCATGTTCCATGCCAAAGTCTTAGATTGGCCTGTTAGTCTCATGCACTTATGGTCCACTATGTACTCATGCATACCTTAGCCTGTGTGCCATGCTGATTTGTAGGCAACTGACTGTCCCTTGAGCTAGTCATCTCATGCGCAAGTACCATATGGCATCTAAGCCACAACTTAGCTACCCGCGCCCACCACGAGTCCTCCACATAGGCCTCTTGATCTGCCCTAGCCTTAACTCTACCGATATGATAACTATCTTGCATAACATCTTACCACTTGTCTCCCATTGGCCGATCCTCCGAGTCTCTGTTTGGATAGAGACATGGCCTTAGGGTTCTTTTGTGGCATGGGCCACACATTGGCTTAGATCTCTAAGGCTTCTTTTGATGGAGCATGCATACGTTGACAAATTGGGGACGTGCAATAGGATTCAAATCCAAGGGCTGCCCTCTGCTCATGGGATCCCTTGTAAATGGGGAAGGGCCCCGTTTGGCAAACCTCCCCTTAGAATCAAACCCCTATGCTATCAAGGGGAAGGGTGAACCAGATTATACATTATGACTTGACCGTGGAACCACCAAAGAGAAGTTTCATTGTGCCATGCGTTTGCGCTTTCCGATTGATTGAGCCACTTACAAAAATATTTCTATTGGCCCCAAATTGATTCGATCAATCATGATGTGCCAGGATGGATTCAAGCTCCTCGCCTTCTCCTCTGTTGACCATCAAAGAAGAACCTCTCCTCCTCTGCTCACGTGTAGGACCCCAATCAATGTTCACATCCTTGAGAATGGACATATGAAACACAAGATGAACATGATAATGGCTAGAAAGGGCGAGCTCGTATTCTAATGTGCCAATCCTCCAAATGATCTTAATAGGGCCGTCATTCCTTCTTGTGAGTCTATGAGTGATCTCACTTGTATACGTGAAGTGCTCTGAATTGAGTTTCAGATAGACCTGATCACCAACATCATATTCTTTGTGTTGGTGTTTTGCATCGTAGAATTTCTTCATACACTTTTGTGCTTTCTCTAGCCTTTGACGTGCAATTGCTAGGTGGTGCACCCACTCCTTGTGGAAGGATCTACCTGTTGGGGCTACTCCTTCAGTTACCAAAAGTGCTATGACCTCCCCAAGAGCTAAGGGTTGGTACCTTGAGAAAGGTCAAAGGGTGAGAAACCTATGTGGCAGAATGCTACCACACATTGTAGGAAATCTACCCATCTAATTGCACATGGTACGAGCTACTAAACTCTAGAATTGTTCCACACAATGAAAATAAGGCTCTCCAAAAGATTCCAGTGAATTGGCCGTCTTGATATGAGATGAGTTCCTTTGACTATGATGTTTTACAACATGCTTAAAGACGAGACGAATGGTGGTGATGGCATCACAGTTGCCCTTACAGGGAATGAAATGGGCAAACTTCGTGTAAGTATGCAAATGACCACTAGAATCCCAATGCATCCATCTGATGAGGGTAGACAAGTTATAAGGTCAAGGGAGACACTCTCCCATGGTCATTCAAGAATGAGGAGAGGTTGTGCGATGAGAAACGCTCGTGAAACCTGCAAATCCTTGAAAAACACAACAACACTCTTCAAAAATACGCACAAACTCTCAAAACTCACAAACGGAAGAGACAGAATAAGTGTGCTGCGTACAATCTCCCCCCATAGGAGTGGTGCTCTCCTTCTATCTCCTATGTATTTATTTATATTCCTCCAAAAAGCTTCCGAGAAAAAATCATACAAAAGCCTCTATGCTTTCCTCCATGCACCCTTTTATAAAAAGCCCCTCCACCTTCTAGAATAGCTAGGTTTTTCTAAAAATAATGCTTTTTCTAACTTTAGTTTATTCACTTAGCCAAACCACTAACATTACAAAATTCAGATATGTACATAAACTTTTGTAATATTAAAAATTAAAAATAAGCCTTATTCATCCCCGCATCACTAGAGTTGCACCTACGCGCCCAAAATATGGCGGATCATGCTTGCCAGATGCCATCGCCCGATCAATTACTCTTCCCCTGGATTCACACTATCAATAGTAATGAAATATTTCAAGCATAAGATAACCTTGAAATTAATCACCACAATCAATCAACCTTTTAGTATTATAGCAATGCAAATTCAATAAATCACAGATGAATGGTGCACACATGCGACACATACCATCTCATGGTGCACCTGATGCTATGCATGAATAAAATCGTACAAATGGTGCACACATGCTACACATACTGTCATCGCGTAAGTGGTGCACACAATGCTACACACTCATACAACTGCAACCGTATATCCAGCCATGTAGGAGCACACATGCATTGCTATGGAATAGTGAGCACACATGCATCAGCTGTGGACAAAAATGTTGGATCTCACTAAAGTAAATACCGCAGGATTAAATTAATGGGATAATTCCAATTCTGGTAACATCCCTCTTGCTTGAAATCACAATTGTCCTCAATTGCACGACAAAAAAGTAGTCAATAAATCAGGGTACTGGCGAAAATATTGCTCGGGCATCCACTTAGCATCCTCAACGGGGTGGTTCTTAAATGTAAGAAGATAAATAGGATACGAGTTTCCACATCTCGTTTGAGTGATTTGTTGATCAATGATCTGGTCTAGCTTTAAGAGCTGGGTCTCTCCTTGAAGCAATGGTGCATCGTCTAAAATAGGTCGAACTGGTGGGTCTCCATGGAAAGGTTTCAGGAGGTGCTCATGAAAAGAATTATGAATTTTCCAATCGGGTGGTAATTCGAGCTGATAGGCATTGTCATTAATGCATTCCAAAGCTTTAAAGGGACCATAGGATTTAGGGGCAAACTTAACTACAGGGTGTGTCTCAATACTCTTAAGTCTGTGCTTCTTAATATGTAACATAACTAGGTCACCTTTAGCAAGTACAACTTTCTTTCTACCATCGTTTGCACGTGTAGTATACACAACTTAAGCATGCTCGATATTATTTTTGACAGTAGCCAAAATGCTAAAGAAATCTTCAGTAAATCTATCAGCAGCCTCTACTTGGTGCTTAAGGCGGGTCAATGGAGTAGGAATGGTCTTTCCATAGACAATTTGGAATGGAGATTTGTGTGTAGCAGAGTGCTTAGTGTTGTTGTAGGCAAATTGTAATATGTGTATAAATTTGTCCCAGTTGCTTGGCTGACCAGACACGTAAGCATGTAACATGTCACAAATAGTATTTTGTGTGACCTCAGTTTGGCCATTAGACTCGGGATGAAAAGTAGTGGAAAAATCTAACTTCATACCAAGATTGTCAAAGCGTGTGGTCCAGAAGTTACTACAAAATTTACTATCCCAGTCTGACACGATTACTTTTGGAAGGCCATGGTGTATAAAGATGTGCTTGATGAACAAATGAGCAGCCTGAACTGCGGTCAAGATCTTCTTACAAGGAATAAAGTAAGCCTGCTTGCTAAATCTATCAATGATAGTCCAAATCATATCAAAACCTGAGCTAGTTGTAGGAAATCTAGTAATAAAGTCCATAGAAACCTGCTCCCATGGGCCATCAGGAATTGGTAAAGGCATACGTAAACCTTGATATTTGCCCTTGTAGCTCTTGACTTTTTGACAAATAAGACATTGTGCAACAAAAGTTGCAACATCAACTTTAAGCTTAGGCCAGAAAAAATCTTGAATTATAGTCTGATGCGTAGCAGCGACGCCTCTATGTCCCATGTAGGGTGGCTGATGTATCTCTTCTAGTACCAAGCGTCAAAATGGTGCAGTGACACACAAGTGCTTTTCGTAAAATAGATAGTCATTATGAATGGAATATGAGGCCATAGGGGTGCTATTAGCTTGCTTAATCTTATGCCAAATTTTTGAAAAGTCTCGATCAGTAGGATAGTCCACCTTCATAGGCTTGAAAGGGTCTCCCTCGATGACTGAGATATTATTTATGCTAGGGTGACGGCTCAATGCATCGGCAACTACATTGTCTTTGCTTGATTGATATTGGATCATCGGTTTAAAGTTGTCAATAAAGGCAACCCATTTAATGTGCCGATCCGAGATCACCGGCTGAGTAAGGAGATGTCTAAGATTTTGGTAATCAGTCTTAATGAGTAACTCGGAACCCATAAGATAGTGTTTCTAGAGTTTAAGGGCATGCACCACAGCGCCTAATTCTTTATCATACGTGGAATAGTTTAGCTCTGCTGCTTTTAATTTATGTGACTCGAATGTAATTGGATGGTTATCTTGCATGAGCATAGCCCCAAAACCCTATCCACTAGCATCAATAACCATGACAAAGAAGGGTCTTGTAAAGTCCGGCATGGTCAAAACTGGTGTGTGCATCATTGCACCCTTAAGTCATTGAAAAGCTAAGTGTGCTGCTCACCCCAAGAGAAAGCACGAGTCTTACGCAGTAGTTCGATCAATGGATGTGCCTTGTGTGAAAAATTTCTAACAAATCTATGATAGAAACTATGCAGACCTAGAAAAGATCATAAATCATGGATATCTTTAGGTTGTGGCCAGTTTACTATCACTTCTACCTTCTTGGGATCTACTTGAATGAAACAATGTGTCCAAGATATTCAATTTCAGGTTTGGAAAAAAGAACTTTTCTCCAGGTTGGCATATAGTTGGTTCTCATGTAAGAGAGAGAAAACAAGATCCAAATGTTTCTCATGTTCCTCTCGACTCTTGCTATCAATCATGATATCATCAAAGAAAACTACCACAAAGTCTTGAAGGGTAGGAAGATACGATTCATCATCCAACTAAATGTGGCAGGTGCATTGGTCAATCCAAAAGGCATAACAAGAAATTCATAGTGACCATTTTGGATTCTAAAAGCTGTCTTGAAAATATCGGGCTCGATCACTCTCACTTGATCATATCCTGACTTAAGATCGATCTTGCTAAAGATTGTGGATCCTTTCAACTTGTCGAGTAAATCATCAACTCTCGTAATGGGGTATTGATTTTTCACTGTGATTTTATTTAAGGCATGATAATTGATGCACATTCGAAAAGTTCCATTTTTCTTCTTGACAAGGAGAACGGGTGCCCCAAATGGTGAGCTACTAGGTTGAATTAGGCCTTTAGCCAAAAAATCTTCTATTTGGAATTGAATCTCTTGCTGCTCAGTAGGATTGTGTCTATATTGTGATTTACACGGTGGTGCGCTACTTGGAATAAGGTCAATCTTATGATCCTCAGGTCTAGATTGAGGTAGGCCAGGGGGTAAGTCTTCCATAAAGCAGTCATCATAGGTAGCTAGAAAAGGATCTAAAGGCTCTTGCTTAGTTTTCTTAGTCTCAGGACTAGCCTCAATCTTATTGACCATAACTAAATATGTCTTCTCACGTTTGCGCAAAGCTCTTTTAGCTTGGGTATGTGACAATATAGGCCAAGAGGGAAGATTCTTGTTGCATTCTAGAGTCATAGTCTCAGTGCCTTGAGTCACAATAATGGTGCATTCAAGATAATAAAGTTTGGCATTATGATCGACGTGCCAAGGCATCCCTAGAATGAGATCTTGCTCAAGCAAAGGAGCGACTAAGAAATCACGGCTCTCAACTAATGGCCCTAAAGTCACCTCAAGATCCTTAACCATTTGCAAACAATTATAATTCGATCCTTGAAAAGCTGATTTGACTTTATATTTTGTTTTGATGGTTGCGATCCCTAACTTTTCAACTAAAGGTTGCGAAATGAAATCATGGGTGCTTCCATCATCAAATAAGACACTATGTTCTTTTTTGTGCAATAGTGCAGTCATATGTAACAAAGAAGTACGAAAATAAGATGCACTTTTACCTGAATAACACTTACTTGAAGGGGTGTAGTCAGCATCTTCAGTGTCATTGTCCTCATCCTCGCCCTCTTGCTTGAAAGATTTATCATGGGATCCATCATCAATGTAGTTGATTTGTGCAGAGTTGTTGCACTGACTATTACCGCTGGTACGTCCATTGGTTCTCCATCCATTGCCTCTGTTGTTGTTGGTAGCATTCTTTGCTTGGGTACTTGTCTTGTGTGTAGCAAGTGGATTCTTTGGACATTCATAAGAGTAGTGTCCCTTCTCTTTGCATTCTTAACATGTGACAAGTTCTTTGGTTCTTCGATTAATACGTGACTTAGCATGTTTCCAATTAGACTTACCATCATATCTACCAACTTTACCTCTTACACCCTCTTGCTTGAAGTATGAAGTATGCTTCTTTGCTCGAGGGGTGCGAGTAGCAAAGCTTCTTCCCTGCTTTCTTTCTGACTCTAATGCCAAATCAATAGCATCATAAGCTGTAGATGGTCGAACCATACATATATCAGCACGAATAGTAGGGTGTAAACCCTCAACAAAGGTATGACATTGCTCCTTTTGGGACACTTTCTCAATAGTTTGCAATTGAAGTAGAGAGGAAAGATATTTCTCGGTGTATGCATCCACACTCTCATTATCCAATTGCCTCAATCTTCACCATTGCCTGCGAGTATTCTCTTCAAATTGTGTAGGTAGGAAGCGCTTCTTGATTTTATCTTTGAATGCTTCCCATGTCTTTGGAACATGAGTGCTTTCGTCAACCACACTCCACCATAATTGTGCACTGCTTGTCATGTGACTTGAAGCAAATTTTACCTTCTCGATCTCTTCGTACCATTCTCCCAAAAAGTATTGATTGAAAGAACTAATCCATGCAAGTAAAGATTGTCCATCTCTTTTACCATCATATTTTGGAAAAGAAAAAGTTTTGCGATTAATCTTACCAGACTTCTTCTTATCACAAAGCTTGAGTGCTTTCAAGATGGCCTTTCCCACATTGTCTTCATCGCTAGACTCATGTGAAGGAGTAGTGTCATGATGTCATCGTAGTGAAGTCTTCACATGTTGCTTTTTCTTCCTTTGATGTCTTGTCTTGCTTCTTCCATGCTCACTATCACTGGTGTCTGATGATTTGCTGCTTTCACTTTTTTCATTAGCTCTATCCTTCATATGCTTCTTTGTGACTTCAGTCATCTCTTTTAACACTTGATTTGCATGTTCTTCATGGGCTTTATGCGTGTCGCACATGTTGCGCATGTACTCAAGTACCTACTCAAGGTCCTGTGCATGATGTTTCCATGTATCTAGGGAATCTGATGCATGCATAGGTTCCTCGTCCTCAATCGATATAGGTGGGTTCCAAGTTGCCATCACTTGGCATAGAGCATCTTCAATTTCTTGACATTGTTGCTTCTCATGCTGATAGCATTCTCACCATTCTTCCCTAGTAAGTGTCATCAGTGCTGAACTTCTTCTTGATCGACGATGATTGTTTTCCACATCCTCATCATGATGTAGATCTTCAAGATAACCTATCTCTAATGGAATACACCTTCCAGACATAGTTAAGTATGTGCACGGTGCAAAGAAGAAATCACTATGAAAGGAAATACACACAAACACAAGACTTATCTCAATTCAATTTCCAAGCTTTGAAAGCAGATATTTGTCAAATAGTATCTCTGTGGGCTCTTGAACTCACATGATTCCAACAAGTGAATCCATGTTGCAAGGTACAAAGCAAAGCTCATGTCCGATAGCACTTGTAGACTGCCTCCTGCTCTTATGAACACTTGCTTTTGAGATTCTCCTCTTCCAAAATCTATTGGGTTGCTCCCTTGTTTGCACTTTTGCCTTGAAGGATATCTTTATGATTAGGAACTTCAAAGAATAGAGCAACAAAGTGACTTGATCTAGTGGATAGTCACCAATTGTTAAGCGGACTTGAGCTAGAACAATACCGGGATGGGGGACCTCCCGGGAAGTTTTAAGAGCAATCTCCCAAGGCTTCCTCACACATAGCCAATGGTGCCTTCGGTGCCAAAGACTATGCCTTGATCGCCACCTTGGTTGTATGCTTGGAGGAGCTAGGGCACGTGTTTGCAAGCTTCGACTTGTCTATGTACGACCGACTTCTTTTGCTATAATTTTTTTTCTTCAACGCACGTTTTCTTGCCTTTGATCTAATCTGCACTGTTTGCTTCTACTGATTTGGATTTCGTTACGCTCTTGTACAGGGTGTCTGCAATCTGATGCATGCTGCGGTTTCTTGTTCGAGGATGCGGGGTGCATGTGCTTCTTGTGCTATGGATGATGAAACCTTGGCTCTAATTGTGGTTCTACCCTATGCTCCATCTCTTAGAAGATCCTCTTGTTCACATTAATTCCCTCGACCTAGATCAAAATATGCACGTATCATGGGGTGCATTGCACTAACTTACTCGTGATTTCTCTCTATAGGCTCATATTCCCATTCTTAGGCTTCTACCTTACTTCTCCTCCTCTTTTCTCATGCTTCTTTTAGCATTTGTCAATAGTTGTGATTCAATTGGAATTCATGGAGTAAATAATATAGTGCAATATATTGCCTTTCATTTGGTTCCTCTTCACCACCTTGAAGTAGAATGTCCATACATTGAAATAACATTCAGATATCATACAACATTGATGATTTAGGCAAGTTTTAATCCTCATGTTCATACCTCCGCATTGTCTCCCGCATGTGCTTGCAATTCAAAAAATCCATAATATCAAATATGCTTATGAGCTATACAATGTTCTCTATTTGTGGCACCATTTATTATGCATATTCAAATAATATATTCTCATCTAAAAAATCAAAATGATTTTGATGTTGGTCTACCACATACAAGGTGCACGATGACATTTGCAAATCCACCAGCTTTTAGAGACAAAAAAAGATTAATAAAATTTACAAAATTAACATTGTTCTATCCTATGAAATATAATTTTCATCCATAAGACCCTAAACAAAGAATAATGACCATTGAAATAATTAGATAGAAAAGATAAAACATCAAAATAAGTGTCAATATAGAACTTTTGTCGAAATAATTGTTGAAAAAAATTAGCATCATTAAAACCATTCAAAGTGGCAATAATTTTGGCTATTATAGATATAGGACCTCTTTGAAATAATTGCCGAAAGAAATAGCATCATAAAACTTTCAAAAGTGGCAATTATTTTGACTATTTTCAAAGGTCCTCAGCCTTCACTTGGCTTTAGATTTTGTTAAATCATGGTAGGGCATGCTCTTTATGATATTCATGTGCTTTCTCACATGGGTCTCCATAATCACCTTAGTGTCATCATTTGTAATTGTTAGTCTGCACCCCAAGGACCTATAATTTTCTTATAGTTATGGATATATAGTGGGCTCACAAATTGAGACAGTCCATGGAAAGTCAAATCCCCCTTCTAATTTTCCCCCATCATCCTTCTAAAATTTCCCCATCCCTCCCTTCTAGAATTTCCCCATCCCCTCATATACACCTTGTAAACTTCCCCCATCTCCCTTCTAAAATTTTCCTATCTCTCCCATCTCTCTAGTCTCCTTCCTCAATTTCCCCCATTCCTCCCATTCCTATTTTCTCTTTTTCTCACCCTAATTGCCTTAATTTTAGATTTGTTTCTCTCAATATAGTATCTAGTGGGAGTTCAACCAATGGGGGAGTGATCATGGTAAGTAGCTAGCTAGTGGGACTAGTGGTTAGTCAAGCAAAAATTTATCCATTTTGGATAAACTAAAAAAAAATCTTTGTAAAATAAATTCCCGTGAGCAAGAATGAATCATGTGGTACGAATAAGGCATCATAAGCATCAAACACTCGGAGACATCACTCCCATCATATTAGAACCTCTTGTTCACATGGCTTGGGTGCACTCACACAATGATGATGCTCCTATTCACTGTTCAATCAATGGTGATAGGGGCCTCATTATGGATGCAAATACGAATGCTCTACTTTCATGAATGCAGCAACTCTACTATATAGAACTCAGAAATGTCATGATAGGATTTAGAATGCAACTAAAGGATTCTACTGATGCTGATGGGGGCCTTATTATGGATGCAAATGGAAATGCTATACTTTCATGAATGCAACAACTATTAAAAATTCAAAAGAAGTCATGATGTGATTTTGATCACAAAAAAAAGGAAAAAAAAAGTTCTATGATGGTTACATGATGAGTTTTTGATGCCTAAGCATCTCACCTTTGACTCAAGGTAAATGCTAATAAAATGTAGATTGCTTTAAAAATTGAGAGAAGAGAAAAAGAGAGGGGGAAAAGAGAGAGGGAGAGGGGAAGAAGATGGTAAAGATGGTGGTGGAAGGGAAAGATGGTGGTGTAGGTGATGATGGAGGAGTTAATGTTGGTAGAGGAAGAAGATGGAGGAGGAAATGGTGGTGGAAGATGGTGCTGAAGGGGATGGTGGTATTAAAAGGTACTAAATCATGTAAGGAGATTTTTTGACCCTAAAAGCATTGACTTATGAACAAATTAGAGAGAAATGTAGGCATTGAAGTTGCATGTGTGTGTTGAGTAGTAGCAAAGCTCACTTGTAATGAATTGAGTTTGAGAGAATATCCAAAGTCAAAACACTCTTTAGACAAGATCTAGACATATTTGCAAAATCATTTTTGAGAGAGAGAAGCATAGGTCTTATGAGGGAAAATCGAGGGGAGGGGAGCTACAAGGAGGAGGAGAATATGGCTGTGATATCGTCTAGTATGAGAGCTAATGAAAATGGGTGAAAATATCTAACAAGGATTCAATTTTCACTTCTACTTAATGGGTATATCAAGACCTTGGATTCAAATACCAAGAGTATTTTAAGGCTAGAGAGAGATTATATACTACATTTAGTGAGGGAATTGAACTACAGTGTATGATGCATCTAGCTGTAGAGACATATATTCTGAATTCCAAGTTCAATTTTGACATTTTAGGCCAATGTAGGATAGGCATAATGTGGAAATTAAATTCAAAGGAGTGACTATAGTCCTAGGGAGAGTGTGTCAAGGCTCACTTATAAATACACATAATGCAAAGGAGTCTATATTCTTTGGGTACTCTTATGTTCTTGTGCATTCTCAATCATAGTGTTCATGCTCTCTAGTTACTACCAATGTCAAATCATGACAGTATGTTCTAACCCTATAAATCTTGTAATCTATGCTCAACCCTTGCAATTCTCCTTCCATATTTTGCAATCCTCTCTCTTCCAATATCCTAGGGGGGGATGTGTTAAGCCAAGGATGCACTGGGTGTGGGGTTCCCAAACCTCCATGTCTTATCTATGCTCTAGCCTCCTCTACACCCCAACAAAAGGCTATCAGGATGATGAGGAGGAGTTCAACAAGCCAATATATCCAAGGATCATTAGTTTTCCACTTTTTTTATTGGAATAACCTCCCCCAAGTCCACATGTCATACCTATAGAGCTTGGATATGGAATTTCAGCCTCTAATTAATTCATGAATTACATGCCATGTGGGGTGAGGGCCACTGTGCCAACAATCCTCCCCATTGGCAAAGCATGAAAGTATCACCTAGATAGGGCACTAGCCCACAAAGGGAAGACCAAGCATTAAATTTGACCACCCACATAGGGCAAGGCCAATCAATAAATGCAACCATCCACACAAGGCCAAGTCAAAAAATTCATGGACTAACATCGGCCATCAATCTCTGCACTAGCTACCTTCAAATTCCATCAATTGCACTCAACAATGCCAATACATGAGAGCTTGTTCATGCCATATAGCAAGAAACCATTGCCATGCATTCCATTTTCCATAGATTGCAAGATATTTCCTTGCTCTGATACCAAGTTTGTGACTAGAGGGGCCGCATGTTAAGCCAGGGATGCATTGGGTGCAAAGGGTTCCAAACTTCAACCCCATAGCTATGCTTGCCTCATCTACAAGCCAACAAAAAGTTGTTGAGATGATGAAGAGGTGTTCAAAAAGACAACACATCCAAGAACCATTCATTTACCACTTTTATATGGGACTATAGTCCTCAAGTCCAAGTGTTATACAATGCTTCCATGAGGCATTTTAGCCTCCAATTAATTTGTTAATTACATGCCATGCAAGGCAATGGCTAATGTGCCAACACTCTTTTCTTACCTTTCCTTCCATTTAAAACTTGTATCTACCCCAACTTTATCTTGTTTGGCATTCTACTTCTGGAACCCTTTTATTCTATCCCTTTTTGGGCCCTACAACTCTTTTTGTACCCTTACATCTTTCCTAATCCTTGAATCCCCAATGAAGGCCAATATCTCCCATCAAAACCTAATGATAGAACTCTTCTTCACATGAGATAATATGTGATCCACCTTTCACAATTCAACATACACATGTAAATGGAATACAACTCAAGGCTATCAACATATAGAGACTACAACACAACACTTGTAGCTAACACAAACCTTGGAATATATATATAGGAAGAGAAAAATGTGAGAATCCTTTTATACAAAATCTTGCCTAATATAATCGCTAAATAGTACATCCAACATCATGATCATCCAACATCATGATCATCTATTCTCAACTTGGTGTAACTAAAAAAACATAATAAGAGCTCGCAACTAATATAATTGAGCTTAGAATTCAAGTACACAAAAACACATAGAAAAGTAAGGAAAAATCTAAAATATAAGAGAGAAATATCTTAAGAATTCCAATAATACTTGCAATGCAAAAACCAACCTAAATGCTAATGCTTGCAATTGCAATAATTTGGTTCTAGTAGAATGTAGACCATTATATCAAAATGGCTATGATTTTAGAACAACACAATAAAAAAGTGTCAAGTCCCTAATGGCCTCTTGCTTGAGCTATTGTGTGAAAGTGTCCTCTTGTTTACCAAATGTTGTGTATTTTATCTTTTCTGATGTCAAATTACCCCCCCCCCCCCCCAACACACAGACACATAGACACAGACACAGACACAGACACAGATACAGACACAGACACGGACACTGACATAGGCACTGAAACAGACATAGACACAGACACAGACATAGACATTGACACAGACACTGACACAAACACAGACACTGACACAGAGACAGACACAGACATAGACACTGACACAGACATTGACACTGACACTGACACACACAAACACACACACACACACACACACACACACACACACACACACACACACACACACACACACACACACACACACACACACACACACACACACACACACACACACACACACACACACACACACACACACACACACACACACACACACACACACACACACACACACACACGCATGCAGGCACGCACATGCATGCCCGATATACACCATCACCATTAACAAAAAATTTATCCCTAACTTATCATACCTTGATGCAATAGCTCCATAACAAAACTTGATACATCTAGATAGAGTAGATGATATTGTTTGATATGCTTACTAAAACGTAGAGATTGTGTTCTCAAAGGTGTTCACAAAGTTTTTCTATTAGATAGGGCACTTGAAATTTCAATATCTATGATAGCAACTTTTAGCATTTGGGCATAAAGTTCGTCATATTATGTACATAGTTTATTAGCACAAAGCATTTTAACATCTATACTTGTAAGTTTAAAACATTCATAAAATTATATTTTGGCCTTGAAGTAAAGTTAGACATCGAAGTTGCTATACCATCTCAATATGAGTTTAGAAAATGTCACAACTTGTTGCTATCCCTATCCATGTTTTCAACCCAGTGGCAATTGGTTCATGGCCTCTTATATCCTTGGTGCACATTTATAGGCAATAAATATTATTTGCTCTCTAGAATCTCATAAAAATTTGTTATTATAATGCATGCTATCTTATAACTAAAGATGCCTCTAGGGGGAGGCTCAATAAGAGACATGTAAGATAGAGTGTATTCATTTATTAAAAGGGCTATAAGTTTGGCAAATTTAGAAATTTTAGTATCATCAAATTTACAAAATAAAGCTTTAAAAGGGCTATAAGCTTGGCAGATTTAGAAATTTTAGTATCATTAAATGTACAAAATAAAGCTTTAAAATGTAATTTGGGGAGAAATTAAAGTTTGTGAAGAATTAAGATGTAAAACCCATGTATAATATGGAAGGGAATTAAGCTCATAGCAAGCATTACATCAACCTTGAAAAGTATTAGAGAGGCCATATTATCTAATTTATTTACCAGTAGGGATTATAGTAGGGCACTTCAGTTCACAACCTATGCATTAAAAACCTTCAAATGTTTAGAACAATACACACTTGTTTACTATGGCATATAGTTGAGTACTTCATTTCACAAGCTACAAATTAAATTTTCTAGAGCAATAGATTCACCATCCTAAAAATATATATTGTAGTATAAACTAGAAATGATTTCAAAAAAGAAAAAGACTATACAAAGCTAAAGAGTGCAAAATATACCCCACCCTCAACCAATGCTAATTTGTTCATAAGTTGAACAATGTAATACATAAATTTTTATGGTTAGAATTTTTATTGTACTAAATTGTTCACAAGTTGAACAATGTAATGCAATAAATATATGGTTAGAATATACATATCATGTCATATGATCATGACATGATCTAGTATTCACTTATAGCAAAGGGAATATTTAGGTGCCCTTGATTCAAATAATGTGTTACCAAATCTTCTTATGGTTAGAATGTAAATTTCTAATAGTCTGTTGTTGCTTGAAATAGACCTTTGACTAGTTTCTTGGTATAAGCATGTTGAGGGAGAGAGAGAGGGATGGGGGGGAAAGGAGTGAGTGCTTTCAAGGAGCATTATTTTATTTAGGTAGTACAAGTAGGTGTAGAGATAATACTATGGCAATGTCTAGATTTGTCCAACAAGCCTAAGAATATTAGACCTATGAGAGGGTTGACACTATGGGTATAATAGGCAAAACCATGATGATGGTCAGGTGTATTGCTCCAACGAGAGACAAGATTGATTTGTGATGAGAGACCAAGTTTGTGATTGATGCGAGACAACCAACAACTTAAATGTGATTGATTTTATGATAGGGTACCTAGAAAGATGTTTTGCATAACTTGATGATAGGCAACTAGCTAAAAATATGTTTTGTATGTAATTTAATGCTATTGATCGTACTATCTCTGCCCTATCTATTCCATATAATGTAGAAAAGCATGTTTCGTTTGGTTGCCAATGATGGGTAACTAGAAAGATGTTCTTATAAGTTAATGCCAATGACCTATTATCATTATCTTAGTCCCTATCTCCTCCGTAGAGTGCATAAAAGTATGTTTAATTTAGTTTCTCTTTTGGGTAAAAAGGAATTAGGTTTGGAATTAAGGCATAAAATGGAATATTTATGCTAAAGGCAAGGGGATGTGCATGTAGCTCTATGAGCCACTCTTAGTCATCAATTTTCTTTCATGCCCCCTTCCCTTGATCCTCAAATCATGCTTGTCCCCTTCCCTTGATCCACAAATGTTATGCTTGTCCATACTCATTTTTTATGTGGGACTATCCTAAAGAGAGGGCAAGTAAGGAGAAAAACGAGAAAGGACTCATATTTTGTCTATTGAATAGGACAATTAGAAAATTTAATTTTCTCTAACTAGCACATCTCAAATTTGGGGAAAAGCCAATTTATAATTGTTGGAATATTAGAACTATGAGAACTTTAGAGCCATTAGAATTTGTAGACTTCCAAATTGGGTAGATATATTAATTCTTGTTTTGGAAAGTCATATGAGGGTTGGTATAGGGACTCATAAAAGAGCAAAGTGGTGAGTTGAATTGGCCAAAACCAGTCCTGCGAAGTCATGCAAACCTCTTGCATGGGTCACTCCTCCCCTTTCTTAGGCATCTTTTCCTATTTGTGTGGGGTTTGAGGATAATGGGCTCTTTTTTATTCTAATCATATGCATGACTATTATTGAGGCTTCCCCCGAATAGGCAATCCTAAGGAGCATTGATGTCAAGTGCTCATACCACTAGATAATAAGCAAAGAATAATGGGATAGTGGGGGGATTGTCCACAAATCTTGCCAAAAGCACCACCATTGCAAGACTAATCTCCTTGGGCATGGCTTGTACACATAATCTTCTTGCCAATGCATGTATGTGAATAATTTATTGTGTTGAATCTATGTACCTTGTCTTTAGTCAATCTTGAGCTAAAAAAATAGATATCAAAATCAAAAGTAAGTCTCTCTTTTAATATAAAGTTCAAGAAGGTGGGCAATCTATACAAAGATAGCTAGCACTTGAACTGTAATGGGGGGATTATTGTTTTTATTTTAATAGACGTGCTTGGCTTGGGGACAATGACTAGTTTTTCGCTTGGTTTACTCAAGTATTTGTTATTGCAACCTATTCTGTCCTAACTTGTGTAAGAGGTAGTGCTTGCCATGTTCATTACACAGTTGCTTGTCTGTATGAGCTCTTATGGCATAGTTTAGCAGTGAATACAAAAGAGCGGAAGGCATCTGGGGCAAACCCAACAACATTCTAGAGTACTGGGTTGGATGGCCAGCTCATTTTTACTGTGGAAAGGTATACGTAGTGGAGGTAGTGGAGTGCGACATGTGAACGTGTGGTCTGAGGGACAGATGAGGGTTAAAAAAAAAGAATAGTGAGGGTGAAGGGCTAAACCAAGGTTAGGTGAGAGGGCACGTGGGACATGGAAAGGAAAAGGTACATGGTGCCAGAAGCTATGGTAAGATGTGCATGAGCAGGTTCACGTAAGCTTGGGGGAAGGTTAGGGGGAGCATTCACCAACGACACCCACCCAACAAAATCAATAGAACGTGTATAAAGAGAAGCGACGTCAGAACCATATTATTTCTCTTTTTATTATGTACATTAATCTACCTTCGCCACCTTCATCTTCATCTTCATCTTCATCTTCTTCTTCTTCTTCTGTTTACCACCACCTTCCTTCGCCATAGCCATCCTTCAACATGAACTCTCCCTTCAGCCTCCTCTTCCTCTCCATCACCTTCTTCTCCTCCATTTCCTTCTCCCTTCAACTCTCCGCTGACTTCTACTCCGACTCTTGCCCCTCCTTGCAACCCATCGTCTTCAGCGTCATGCAGCGTGCCTTCCAGGCCCAACCCCGCCAGGCCGCCTCCATCCTGCGCTTGTTCTTCCACGACTGCTTCGTTCAGGTGCCTTTTTCTCGTGTTTCTTTTGTTGGGTCGTCGTACATTTCAAAGAATTTAAACTCCTACATGAATTACCGTCCGAGGGACGTCCGCGCTCCATTCATGCTGTCAGCATTGAGAAGAATACAGCTTCTTTCTTGCTGCCCGCCTTTGATATTCTTCTCATACAAATGCGCATGCAGGGTTGCGATGGATCCATCCTGCTCGATGACACACCGGAGTTCCAAGGAGAAAAGAATGCAGTTCCTAACCGTAACTCTGCAAGAGGGTTTGAAGTCATAGACCAGATCAAAACAGAGGTCGAAGCTGCTTGCCCAGGAATTGTCTCCTGTGCCGATATCTTAGCTCTAGCTTCTCGTGATGGAGTTATATTGGTGAGTTTTACCTTATCTATAAGTATAGCCAACACCAATAGACGCTTTGTATCTTAATCAACAAAATGCGCACCAATTGTGCTCTCTCTTTCACATGTCTCCCGTCAAATAAATATTCCGGACTGGTTCAGTCATGCAAAACGGGCATTTGCCCGAATGCCTTTGAATTTGAAATACTCTCGCAATTTGTCGTCTCGATGTCGTTCATTAAATAATCAAACGTCTCCGCCTGCAGTCAAAAGGTCCGTCTTGGGAAGTGCTGTTGGGTCGCAGGGATTCGACCACTGCTAGCCTTAGTGGAGCAAACAGCAGCATTCCAGCCCCCAGCTCTAATCTCACCACCCTCATTTCTATGTTTCAAGCAAAAGGACTCTCAGTACAGGATTTGGTCACGCTGTCAGGTAAACCCCCATCATGATCGTATGCGTCAAACGTTTTGTGACTGTAGGCTGCATTTCATGCTATAAACTCCATATGTTGCTTCATTCAGGAGCTCACACCATCGGACTGGCGCGTTGCGTCAATTTCAAGCAGAGGCTATATAACCAGTCTGGAACTGGCAAGCCAGACAAAACCTTAGATCCTACGTACCTCGCGCAACTAAAAGGAGTGTGTCCTCCCACAGGAGGAGATAACAACACTTCTCCTCTCGATCAAGTTACTCCTACCATTTTTGATATCAACTACTTTATCCACTTGCAATACGGGAAAGCTCTTCTCAACTCAGACGAGGTCTTGTTTTCAACTGTGGGAAGCTCTACGGGGTCTATGGTGGGGGTTTATATAAAAAACCCGAGCTATTTCTTCGAGCAATTCAAGGTATCTATGATAAAGATGGGCAACATCACACCTCTCACGGGCTCCAGTGGGGAAGTACGAAAGCACTGTCGATTTAGGAACTGAGCCATTCACGTATTGATAAGCAAACATCTTAAGCGTTACAATAATGGAAGGTGTTGGACACAATGCATACTAGAATGTTACTCGGAAGCACCATACTAAACTAGCATTAAGATAATCCCCTTCCTTTAGGAAATGAACTCCATTCATAATGAAATTATTTCAATGGTTGGTGGCACATTCGTAGCCACATCTACGTTTTATGTGTTGTAATTGACATAATTCTTAAGTAAATTATATAAAGATTTGTACTTGTGCTACCACAAGCGTCTAAGTTCTCCTACACATCTCCTCTTTATACATATAGAGGCTATAGCTTTTTGTAACAAATTTGCCAATGAATTGCAAGATTGTATCTCAATATCTCTCTCATGATCATTGTAAATAGAGTCAACATAGTGCTTGGTTGACTAGCACACTAACAAGGTAGGGCTATGTGTTCTATGGATTTTCCACAACTTAGACATGGAATGAAATCATAGTTAAGCTCTAGATTATTGCTATACATATTGCTTTACTCCATTGGAGTTGCGAGCTCCAAAGTTGGCCATTTGGCTTGACTATCTTTGGTGGAGTATAGATATTTACTACCCATGCAAATAGTTAGTATTCAATAGCTAGTAGGTTTGGTAAAGACCCGACTTTTCTTTTTGTCTTTGGCTACTTAATAAATCTAGGGGAGACTAATTCACAACAACATAATGAATTTGTAGACGCGCTCGATAGACGCACAAAATAGCAGACCAAGGAGAATACTCCTATTTTGAAGTTTTGTTGCAACCACCATGCTAGTTATTGGAGTTATTATAGTTCTAAACCATTGCGCTGGTTATTCAAGGAAAATATACTCCTATTTTGAAGCTATTTCAACCCTACTAGTCCCAACTCCTTGCACAACAATTTCTGCTAGTTCTTGGAGCTATTTTAGTTCCAAGTTAAGGAAAATGTAGTCCTATTTAAGAGCTATTTTAGTCCTTTTGCAACAATTGCTTGTGCAACAATCGCACCGGTTGCAATAAATCCTAAATGAGGGCATTTGTGAACCATTTTCAGTATAATAACAACACTTTTTTCAACAGTTTCTTGTGCAACGATCCCTATGGTTGCAGTAAAATTAAACGAGGGCAGAACTATGCCATATGTGCTTCTTTAGAGCCACTTTCACTACCGATATAACAAAACAATAGTTTTGGTGATAATGGTACTACATTGAAATTGAAACAAAAGAAATTACATTCGATAGTTTTTGCGATAATACTATTACATCAAAATTGAAACAAAATAAATTACATCTAAATCAAACATTTAACAAAATAGATTACATCCAAAGATGCTAGCACTTTGTCTTTGTGACACTTCTTTAAACACTTTTAGCACTTATCAACAAAACAACTGTGGTAAGTCCTGGTGTCACTTTTTGCCCTTGTTAGCACTTTCTTACACTTTTGACCTGGTGCCTCATATGCAAGGGACAATACGAGCACCTCGTAGTACTATTGTAGTTCAGACTTTCTTGAAATTTTGACTTGAAACTCCTCGTATGCAGGGGACAATATGTGCACCTCGTAATTGAACATAACCTTCTTCAAGGCACTGGCAGAGAGAACTCAACTTGGCGGTAAGCTCAATAGAGCCCAACATTCGATAGCAGATAGGGAACTCAATCTGGTGGTGAGCTATAGCACACTGACGTATGCTCTTAGTGTGTTATAGCTTATCACCAAGTTGAGTTCTCCTTCCCCAGTGCCAAAGGTTGTGCTTAATTACGAGAGTCTCATCACCGAGTTGAGTTCTCTGCCAGTGCCTGATGGAACAACGACGACAAGTTTCCCTTGGCTCCCCATCCTGCAACTCCCTTGGTCATGGCTATGGCTAGTGGAGTGTTGCAGGATGGAGAGCCAAGGCAAAAAATGGATTCCATGACTTGGGAAGCATTATGAAGGGGCATCGAGGTTGCAACAGAAGATTCATCACAGGGGTGGAAAGGGGCTTAGAGAGAGCATGGAAGGGGGTATGAGAGGGATTTTCCTGGGTGCGGTGAATTGTTTCTCTGCCCTTAAAGCCTTCATATAGCCAGACTTGCTGCCCTTCCACTAGTATTTTCCCCTCCGTTTCTTATGCCAGTTTTAGCGACTCTGGGTTCCTATCGCTGCTAAGAGCACACAATCCACCCACTGGATTTTGTTGGTAGCTCGGGCTAGTGTAGGCGATCATATACATCATCGTCTAACCATGACATGCGATTAAATTATTGCCATGGGAGAATTTCTCGGTCATCAGAGCCAAGACCATAATAATTCAATGGGATGAGGGGGGAGGAGCAGTGGCACATGCACCTAGCTTGTGGTAGCCTAGCCTAGTGTAGGCAGTCATTTACATCATCATCTAGCCATGATGTACGATTAGATGGTTGCCATGGGAGAATTTCTCGGTCATCGGAGCCAAGATCATAATAATTCAATGGGATGAGGGGGGAGGAGTGGTGGCACATAAACCCAGCTTGCTGGTAGCCCGGCCTAGTGTAAGCAGTAATATACATCATCGTCTAGCCATGACGTGTGATTAGATAGTTGCCATGGGAGAATTTCTTGGTCATCGAAAAATTCGAAGAGTCTGATATGTTCTAACAGTCTATCTCTTGCTTAATGCTAATCTGAGCATACGAATTAGATGGTCCCTCATGAAAAGCCATTGTTATTATAGTCTTATTCTGATCTGAGCTTCTGAACTAGATGGCCGCTCATGCAAAGTCATTGTTGTTACAGTCAACTGAAGAAAGGCAAGATCAAAATAGGACATTGGATTAATGTTGAGTCGGTTCATGAGACTGTAATAACAATAGTTCTCAGTCATAAGAATGAGAACTATTGTTATTACAGCTTGATGAACTAAGTGAATGCTAATCTAAGCTTGTGAACTAGATGGTCCCCCATGCAAAGTCATTGTTACTACAGTATGATTCCAGTTCAATGCTAATTTGAGCTTGTGAATTAGATGGCCCCTCATGCATGATCACTATTATTAGTCTGATTCCGACTGAATGCTAATCTGGTCCCTTATGCACAGTCATTGTTACTAAAACAACAATTAGAACAAGCTCGATGGTTTTTTGGGATTAATATACTGTTTGGGATTTACATTTTCCCTTGTTTGGGATTTATTGATTGGGATTTACTAAAATAAGCATGGTGGTTGTTTGGGATTTACTAAAGGTTATATTTTGTGGGGGTTCTAGTTAATCCTAAACCAACAAAAATGCATTTCCTTGCCATTGCCTACCTCCTTTAGCCAATTCCTACCTCCTTTAGCCTTAACTATCATACAACTAACCTGTCATATTCATCAATGTAATGTGTGGAAAATCTATTGGTACACGGGTCTTCAAAGATGGCAAAGATCTCACTAGATTACATCATTGAACATGTCAAGATGGCTTGATTTGATAGATTAGAATATGTGCACAATTACAGCTTGGATAGCAGGAGAGCAAACTAGTTAAAAAACCCGACAGGTCTCGAGTGAAGGAACAATGGAGAAACAGAGATGGAAAGCCACAGAGGCAATGACATTTTCTGCCGCTTGCCTTGAGCTTGTTGATGAAGCCATTTGGCAAGGGGTCCCTCAGCAACCCAAGATTGTCATAGATGAGATTGATCACTTGGAGGAGGAACATGAAGTTTCCAAGAGTGCCATTCACAAGATGGTCATATTGCAAGAGGAATCACGGGAAGGCCTTCAATACTATAAGAACCTACCGTTTGCAAAGTATGTTGCTGAAGGCTCCCACTATGTGAAGTGTCAAGCCCTTGTCTTGGAATCCTTGTGTAAATGTAAAGTCCTTCAAAGATCTTGGACTTGATCTCTTGGAATCTTGGATATATATTACCCAAGCCTTTTTTAGGGGCTAACCACCCCTCTAATACAGTTGGCTTTTCAATAGAACTTGAGTTAAGTAGTAAATTGTCTTCTTTGAAAAAAAAGAGTAGTAAATTGTCTTTGTATTTATCCATCCTTAGATACGATGGTGGTCTCTTTTAGAAATGTAGAAGAGTAAAACTTGGTTGTATACTACCCGGGTGTGTACATGTGCTCGCAAGTCCTCAATCTCTTTGGTATGTGATGCAATGTGATCTTGTAACTCCTTGTCATTCAGTAACACCCTACTGACAAAGAGGTATGGCAGTAGTTGCTAGGTCAATGAGGTCAATATGTGGTTGGGGAGTTAGCACGTGAGGCCTTTGAGATGTCGGCTCTCTATTCTCAATTCTTGCTCGCTTGCACTTGGCAAGACATCCCTTTCCTGTTTCTGACAATTGATGCTTGTTGTTCCAATCTACATGTTGATGCAAGACATCATGGACGTACACCTATTGAATGAAGAAGATGGGAATCTATTGGTTGTTGAGCATGTTCCACCTCTATAAATCATTGAAGAAGGATGTGTGCAAGACTCTTATGCCGTAGGTCAGACAACTTAGAATATGCATACCTATTTCTAGCATTTCTAGTTTGAAGAAACAAGATGTTTCTTATGAACTCTGATGGAAAAATCCGGGCCACTTGTCAAAGAGAAAGTGGGTTGCCTTGCATGGTATCATCGTTGATTGGACTAATGGCAAACACACCTAATCCCTCCCTTCCTAGCATCTCTCTTTGGGTGTTAAGGATCGCATGATCCTTGACATGATTCAATTGGTCAACCAAATCGGCCTCTTGAGACATAAAATCTGGTTGTGGAAGGGGATGATCCTCGAGATGCTACCGTAGATTTGGAGAATTCTCTGGTTGTGCTTGTGGTTGGGGAGGATCTTATGGGATAATGTTCTCTCCCCCCATGCTAAAATATTTAACCTTAAAAATGGCATGCAATCATATCAACATGACACTTATTGCATCAAATCTTATCAACTTGAATTTTAATTATACAAACAACATTGCATTAAATCGCTACAACATGACACTTATCACATTAAATATTACAAACTTGAATTTCAAATTTACAAACAATATTCAAATAATATTCTTTGAATATCTCATTGAATCATGGGGTTGGGACTCAATGATATACAAAAATAATCATGTTACAAGTAATCATGTCCCAAAATAGCTGTTACAAATTGTATAAGAGACTCAATCATTTGCTAGTCTAAGTCCTTGGTGGGAACTGAGTTGTATGCTGCATCTTGCAGCAATATAAAAAACACCACAAAATTCTAAAGTACTTGGACAATTGTTTGGTTGTGCAAACGTTCCTTGGATTGCAAGTTGTCATAGCAACCCCGATGAAAGCTTCAACAGCTGCAAAAAAATTAGATGGTATGCAAATTTCCATAATCTACAAAATGTGGTGGGACATTGCATACACATCTTGTGCAATGTTGGAAGGTGGGGGGTTCATGCAAAGGCACTCCAGATCAACATGAGAGAATCTTTGATGGGAAGTCTACACAATGGTGGGATTGTTACTCTATAATGCTAGATAATGCTTGCTAGTGCTTGTCAGTGTCATCATTGCCCAATCACAAATGCCTAGATACACTTCTTTGGATGACTCGGAGAACTATAGGATAATGTTTTGCACATGCAAATCATTATGAATTGTTTTGGTGCATGTAATGAACAATGCATACAAGTGCACTTATTCTCATCATCCTTCCAATCCTCTCCAAGCCTATGGATTCTTTCAGTTCCAAGAGAGGAGAAAGATCTTGAAAGAGTCAAAAGTTGTCCTTGCAACTCAAGGGGCCATATCCCATTGAATGCCTAGAAACAATAGTCAAGATTTTGAAAAGGAACAAGCTATTGGACATGGCAAATCTACCATGGTTTGATATGTGGAGCCCCAAAGTGGTGGAAAAAATCTTGAGCTCATATGAAGGAACCACACACAACATCAACATCCACATTCATAATCAACAAGTTCATCTGGACAAATGTTATATGCTGAGTTTTTCATGTTGGCACTAAGGCCAGCTGAGCACTCCAAATGGGATCAAAAGGTGAATGCAACCTAGTGTGACCAACAATTTGAAGATGGTTTCATCCACAATCATAGGGGTAAGTAAACAAATAGTAAGCTCGCCTAGCTATACACAGAGCATGATCAGCTCCAACTCTCAACCATGAATTTTTTTTAACATTGATATAACGAGGCGATGGGTTCTCTTAAACCACCTTAAGAAACCATAGACTCTTAGGGGAGGCTAATGTTTCACCATGAAGAATGTTTCAAGGCACCCTATGGGGTACACATTGAGCTACATAGAGCATAATAGAGAATGAGGCACTTCAAAGGGTGGCTAAGCTAAAGTAGACTCAAGCTTTACTTCAAGACTTAGACCGGAACTTGGAGCACTCAGGGTACCACCTAGAGAGAAGGATACATGTGATGAGAGTGGTAGCACATAGTTAGGAGATTAATCTTGGATCGAGGAGACAAGTAAGACAATAGAAGGGGCCATAGTTGACAATTCAATGCTGCGAGAGTGCTGCCACAATTGTCTCTGTAATAGCTATAGCTAGGTCAATTAAATACACCTCACATTTTGGTGAGGTAGATGTGGCTATCAAGGATCAAACCATTTCTTATACCCTTCTTCTCTTAGATACCAAGTCATAGTGGATGCATGTAGCGTAGTTATTGTTGAGGTAATTGCATAGCTTCAACTCATGAGCAAGAGCACACAAGCAACCATTTAAGTTGGTTAGGGAGTCATATTTTGAGGACAAGGAAGGCCTAAGGGTATAATATGCCAACATACTTGTGGAAAAAAATTGATCTCTGGTGAAGATGAACCGCCCCCCCTTCACCCTTTATATGTGCCTACCGAAGAGTGGTTTGAAATGCTTGCCCATGTAATTTGGTTTCAACAAGCCTTCATAGATGGCAATTTTGGTCCCTTATGGGAAGTATTGACCTGTGAATGGGAAACAAGTTCCATTGATGGTGATTTTTTTGGCTTTGCAAGCTAGCAATAGAAAGCTTTTGTGGCACAAAGAGGGACCATAATCCATCCCCTAATGTAACAATGTCTTAGTTACCCTATTATTTTTCTTAGCTTCTATGACTGATGGAACAATGCTCAAGAGTTATCTCATAGAGGCAAAGGGATATTTTGGACTATTGAGTCCCTCTATCGGCCTTTGTTTGACAATTGGATTAGGCCTTGGCATCAAGTTTTATGCCCATATAGGACAATGTTTGAATCCCAAGTTTAGATGCACCTAGAATGTGGATAGATTGTGTGGGACTAGATAGAGGCATGGGAAAGATCCCCTAAGGCTCCACCAGTCACCCTTAGTGGTATCTACCCCTAGCCCCTTATGTTGCCAACTTGGCAGTGCAAAGTCGAATGGAAAATTCCAAGAGTGTTCCCCATGGGGCATAGACTTGCCTCCTGCTAATGAGTCCACTTAGCCACAAACCACTCCATTGGTTGCATCTATGGAGACAATGGTTAAAGTACAAGTAGTGCTTTCCGAACTATAGTAGAGACCATATGGTAGTGAAGGCCTTCACCACCAACCTTGAAGAGGAAGTCCCATCCAATAAAAAAAAAACAAGAGTAGCAACCGTAGTAGCAGCATCACGCCCCACCTAGAAAGCAACATAAATGTACCTCTAGTCAAAAACGACCCATTGATGGCACCTTATCTTTTGAGAAATGGCTAGAAAGAGTTGTTAGAGCCAAAATGCTAGGCTACAACTTATAATAAGTCGAGTTGAGTGTTTTGGTTGGTTGACAGGCAACTTGGATTAAATTCCAGCTCAAGTAGAGGAGCTGGGTGGAGAACATATAGGAGAAGGTATAAGAATTTGGTTGACACCTCCTTCCTGGATGGTGCAACTCCACAAATTATGGATAAGTATGAGATATAGGTAGTGGTGACCTATTACGAAGTGTGGCACAATCAATTAGGGAAAGTAATACAAGGTAACATCATCGTCTTGGATAAGGTGGTGAACTCTCCTACATAGGAGTAGTGATTGTATTAGGAAACAGGGTTCTATTGGCAATTCAGTCATATAGGGAGTGTCTAGTGTAGAAATAGATTGTAGAAGTCTAGAAAGGTTGTTGGCTCATAAAGCTCCAAGCCTAAGTCAAGATGAGTGAGAGGTGAGCTCGAGAGAATTTGTTTGGGATGTGTATAGCCATAGGTTGTTGCAAGCAATTCCACTTCTTGGTTATTAATACAAACACTAGTTGTTTTGTGATATTATATTCTCCTTTCTTCTTAAGTGTTTTGAGCACCTATTGCCATATTGTTTGCCCACTCTATAGGCCACCTTATGTTAGACTCTCATGTTAGCATTGAATTCCATTCACCCCGTTTGGAGCGAAACACCTTGCACAACAACTTGTAGATTTCAAGAGAGGGCATATTCTTCTCGTAGTGCACACATCTAGTCCAAGTTCAACCATGAGACTTGACAGTCAACTCGCATGTTAGTGGTGGAAAAGACTGTCAACATAAACTCATGCATGACGCATGGTGAGAAACAAGGAAATATGCATGCTCACCCATGCAAATGATATGCGATAGTTATTATATTTTTCATAGGTCTTAAATTGGGTAAGTTAAATTTGGTGCAAAGTGTGATACCCATTAGAGACATGCACATAGTGTTAGAAGCACCCCTGATGCATATTTTTGACACTCACGCATAACCCATGGTGACAAACAAGGAGATATACATGTCCAACAATAAAAATGATATTACATGGATATGATGCTTTTGATGTGTCTTAAAGTGGGTAAGATTAAGGCCTATGAAAAGTAACATACCCATCCTTTAAAGATAAACCCATAGGATAAAAGCACCCTGATGTGTATTTTTTCACTCATGGATGATGCATGGTGCAAAACAAGGAAATATGCATCCCAACCATGCAAATGATATCCATTGTATATGATACTTTGCATGGTCCTTAAAGTGGATAAGGTTAAGGACCTTTCAAAGTATCTTAGCCACCAAAGATGAAGATGCAACCTAGAAGCACGACAATGCATAGTTTCTTACACTGGTATGATACTTTTTATGGGCCATAAAGCAGGAAAGATTCAAACGTTTGCAAAAGAATAATATCCCATGGAGATAAAGATGTAGGATAGGGCACCATGATGTGTATTGTTTTACGCTCATGCATGATTCATGAAAAGAAAAAAGGAAATTAACTCTCTTGACCCCATGAAAATGATATTTAATGGATATGTTAATTTTCATGGGTCTTAAGGTGGGTAATATAAAAGCCCCAACAAAGTACCATACCAATCAATGCACGGAGGATAGAAGTAGCTTGATGTGTATTTTTTCAATTGTGCATGAAATATGTATGCCCAACCATGCAAATGATATCCAATGGGTATGACACTTTTCACAAGCCTTAAAGTAATTAAGATTCAGGTTCCTATAAATTATCCAAGACACACACATAGTATAGAGATACAATGATGCATATTTTTTCACACATGCATGATGCGAGGGCATGGTGAGAAACGAGGTAATATGCATGTCCAACCATGAAAATGATACTTGATGGGTATGCACAAAACTTAAACTGGCTAAGATTAAGGCCCTTAGAGAGTATCTTACCAATTGAAGATAAACATGTGGGCTTGAAGCACACCAATGCATATTTTACAACACTCATGCATGATGCCTAGTGAGAAACATGAAAAAATGCACGCCCAACCATGAAGATGTTACTTGATGGGTAGGATATTGTCAAATGGGGTAGGGTTTAGGGTTTTGGGCATGGGTTTAGGATTTAGGGTATAACATATAGGGTTTAGGGTTTAGGGTATAGGTAAAGGGTTTAGGATTAGGATTTAGAGTTTAGAGATTTAAAATATCGTGTCTGGGATTTAGGGTCTAAGGGTTACAATATAGGCTTTAAGGTTTAGCAGATAGGGTTTAGGGTTTACAATGTAGGGTTTGGCTAATAGGGTTTAGGCTTTGAATATATGGTTTAGAGTCTCAAGATATATGATTTTTGGTTTAGGGCTAAGGATAAAGGGTTTAGGGTACAACATTCAATTTTTAAAATAATCATATAGGTCTAGGGTTTAGGATATAAGGTGTAGAATATCAAATTCAGGATATACAATTAAGAGTTTGGAATTACAGTATAAGGCATCAAATTTAGGGTTTTAGTTTGAGGGTATAGGATTTATGGTATATGGTTTAGGCTATAGTGTATAGGGTATGGGGTATAAGATCTAAGGTATAAGGTTAAGGGTTTAGGGTGTAGGGTATAGGGGATAGGATTTATAGTTTAGGGCTTAGGATTTTAGTTTGAGAGTATAGGGTTTAGGGTATAGGATGTAGGATGTAGGGTTTTAGGGTATAAGGTTTACAGTTTAATGTTTCCAACTTAGAGGTCCAAAATATAGGTCTTAGGGTTTTGAATATAAGGTTTAGAGTATAGGGTTTATGCACTAAGCTTATCAAGACTATATTAAGATTATGACTAAGGCTAATCATTTTTGTCTAAATAAGAAGAAATAAAATTAATTAAGTTTGTTTCTATGATTAAAATTAATGTATATATTTATTTCTATGATTAGAGTTTATGAAATTAGAAAGAAATTGAATATATTTTTAAGAGCATATTTATGTGAATTTTCGTACATAAGTTTTTCATTATAAAAAGAGTAAGATTGGATATAGTTTTTAGAATTAAATATTATGCATAAATATTCTTATATTGAAAGAGAAAGGTTGGATAAATTTTTATGTGAATGTTTATGTAAATTTTATCTAGAAAGGATGAAAAAGGAGGAGAGGGAAAATAAAAGAGAAGGAAAGGGAGAGGGGAAAAGGAGGGAAGGGAGGAAAGAGGAGAGGAGAGAAGGAGGGAGGGAGGAAAAAAGAGGGAGGGAGGAAAGGGGAGAAGAGAAGAAACGCTAGATCCCCAACCTAACCCCAAATTCCCTATAAAAGGTCTCATCCCCTTAATTCATTCTCCCCTCATGTCATTGGAGAAGGGAAGAGTGAGAGACCAAGGGAGAGCAATTGGATTGCACTATCTACCTACCTATCAACTTACTATACAAATCTTTTTCAGGTATCAAGACAATTCTTTTCTAATTCTTTTTCTCAAGATCATTAGAAAAGTTCATTTAAAATTTTTTTGGGGGGAAATGGAGAGAGAGAGAGAGAGAGAGAGAGAGAGAGAGAGAAGGGGGGGGTTATTCCAACGAGAGATGAGAGGGGAGGAGGCAAGAGAGGAGAGGGAGAGGAGGAAGATAGGGGGAGGGGAGAGACATGTATGGTAAATGGAATGGGAGAGAAGAGAGAAGATCCAATGGATTGGGAGAAGAGAGCAACGAGAGAGGAGGAAGCACTGGGACAGTTAGGGGTAGGGGAGGGAGAGAAGGTCGAATGGAATAGAAGAGAGGAGGGAGAATTAATTGGAGAGATGCTTTGGAGGGAGAGGAAGGAAGTGATCATACCTAGGGAGAAGAATGTAGTGAAGACAAAAGAATTAGTAATGTTGGATGTCAAGAAAGATGAGGACAAGAAGAAGGTCATAGGGGAATATTGTGAAGAATGTCATACGTTCACTCTTTTCAATTAAAATATAAATTTCTCTCTTTTCTTTCAAATTTCAGTCTAGTTTTTTTAAAACTTTAGTTCTCTCTTGTTTTCGTAGTTTTCTTTCAAAGTTCAAGTTTGAGTTTCTTTAAAATTAAAATTTAATGGTCTCTCCCCAAATGTTCCAATGTGTGATTAGTTCAATTAGTTATATTTAAATTAATCTCTTCAATAGGCCGCATAGCTACCTTCCCAATAGCCATAGATTTGGAGTCCTTCCATAGTACACTAAGGTGTAAGCCTCTCCAATGGGCCATTGCCATTATCTTTCTGCTAGTGCTTTTCCTACTCTTGTCCACAAGTACTTGATCAAGCATATGAAGATTGATAGTCCAATATTTATGGGCATCCAAAAAGAATAGGACCATTTCCTTTTGATAATCCAACCAAGGGCATAAATGTTTGATTCTAGAGTATATCTCCCTCTTCTTGTAAAACTTGTAACTCTAGTGCAAGCCAGCATTTTCAAGCATCGTCATGCTATGGTTTCAAAATTTAGTAGTGTTAATCCTTTGAACTCTCGTCCTCTAATCGCTTCCTTTTTTTGAAGGCCTTTCTAGGCTTCTCTATGATATCTTGATCCATGTATTAAGCAATGATTCTAAAGAAACATGCACTACTTGTAATAAAATCGAGCAATATGTTGCTAGGGTTAAGTCTATGTGGAGACATTGGGCTTAATCCAATCATGCTACTCCTTGCATAAGAGCTTGGATTAGACGGAGGAAATTCTTACTAAAAAAGTTTTTTCTTGGCTACTTGTTCCCTCCTCTCTGCTCCTCCCTTCAAGTGCAACTCAATGTATCACTTAAAGGACCCTTCATTCTATGCCAAAGCTAGAGAAAAATTTGGAACAGGCTCCCACCATTGAAATACGGTATGATGGTCCATGTGGTCTCTTCTATTGTTTGTGTAACAACTCTCATGAGAACTATGTGCATAACTTTCATTGATCCCTCTCTTTATTCTTCTCATCTCTTTCATTGCTCCCTCTCTTTGTGTGTCTTGTCTATGCATACTAACATTGCCCTCGTATTGTTTGTTGATGGCATATCACCTTTGTTGATTGAAACCTGCACAATCTATTAGAGGTACCTTATACATGGTCTTGTAGTCTCCAAACTCAATCTTATCTCCTTGAAAGATTTCTCGCTCCATCGAGCATGCTAGATTAGACAGATTTCCCAAGTGACTAGCTTATTGTTATAGCCTTTATGTGGTACCTCCAAGCACCCTACCTCTCAAAATTGCAGTGCTTTCCTCCTCTGACTACTCATCACATACCTCTATAATTCCATATCTCAAGGATTCTTTTTCCTCCCAAATCTCATTTCTATAGTACTCTTTCTGATTGGAGAACTTTTTTTTGTGTGCTTGGCTTATATTGAATCCCATGCTAATATCTTTGGTTCTTTGAGATCATAGCAAGTGATGGTTCTTTAGAACTCATCTCATTAAAATGTATGTACACATTGCTGATAACTGAATTGATCCAAAGAAATGCATGTGAATCCCAATCTACCATACTAGCCTACTCACTATTTAGGGCACGCTATTCAAGTATTTCCTTTGTGTCATTTAAAGTCTTTACCTTGAATTTTAGAGCTTAAAATCTTTACCTCGAATTTCAAAGCTTATTCTTTCTTTCAATTATGCTCTCCATTTGTTTCTCCTATAAGCTATTTATCTACTCTACAAATTTCTCTCAAAGTATCTTGTTAACAAGCTCCATCTAACTCCCATGACTTTTAACCATAAGGGCCAAGGACTAGCATGTGAGCCAAGCCCTAGTGTGGGGCTAATGATAGGATCTTACTTGAAATTTGTATGACACAAAGTTCTTGAAAAAAAAACAATAAAGTTTAGCTCCCTTTTTGAGACAGTCCATGACCTGAAGTGGTCCCAACTAGCTTTTGAGCCTTTAGAGCATAGGGGCCAAGGACTACCCAGTGATGGCACACCTTGGTGTGGAATTGATGATAGGAGCTTACTTGAAAACTGGATGAGACAAAGTGCATGAAAAAAAACCCAACAAAAGCCACCTCCCTCTTCAAGAGAGTCTAGGACTTGACCTTTGGATTAGTTGCATCTAGCTCCCATGTCTTTGCATTTGGATTAGTTCCATCTATCTCCCATTAGTTCCACTTGACCTTTGGATTAGTTCCATCTAGCTCCAATGTCTTGTGAGCATAAGGTCCAAGGACTACTCTGCTCGCCAGGCCTTGGAGTGGGCTAAGAGAGGAGCTTACTTGAGAGCTTGAAACTTGTAGCAAATTTAACTTTTCCAAGAACTTTGTGAAATTATTTTGATATTTCAAAGTTTCAATCTAAAAAAAGATAACAAAATAAAACTCTATCTAAATTTAAAACATTAGTTAAAATTTTAATTTTGGCATTTTAAATCTAAATACAAATTATGAAACAACCCCATAAACCTATTTAATTTTAAATTGCATGCCATTCATCTTGTAATAATAAAAGCAAACCACTGCACTGGTGGCAATTAATATCCTAGTATGCAACCAACCACTACCCTGGTGAGCACTTATTCTAACCATTTATCATACACTACCACCTTGCTATCCTAAAATGGATCCTATTGTTGCAAAGTGATATACTAAAATATTACCCTTTAGGCTAGTTCTCTTTATCTATTACCAAGAGATTAGAGGAGCAAAGAAGTGCGCAGGAACACTACCGGTCCAAGAGATTAGAGGAGCAAAGAAGGGCGCAGGAACACTTGGTCAACTATACTTTGATGACAAAAGTGATCCATGCTGAAGAACCCAAGTGTCTTGAAGAGGCACAGGGTGGTGATAGGTGGATGGAGGCTATGCAGTCAGAGTATGGCTCCATAATGAAGAACAACACTTGGGACCTTGTGGATCGACCACCAAAATGCAAGGTAATTGGAACCAAGTGGGTGTACAAGACCAAGTACAAGTCCGATGGCACATTGGAAAAGTATAAGGCTCGGTTTGTGGCAAAAGGATTCGCATATGTACATGGTTTTGATTATCAGGATACTTTTGCTCCCATAGCTCGACTAACCACAATTCATAGTGTTTTGGCTTTAGCTGCCTAGGGAAGTTGGCCCGTGTTTCAGATGGATGTAAAATCTACCTTTCTGAATGGAGATCTCAAGGAGGAGGTATACGTGGAACAACCACTAGGTTTTGAGATCCCTGGTTCAGAAGGTAAATCTACAAACTAAAGAAGGCACTTTACGGGCTGAAACAGGCCCCACACGTGTGGTACCAGTGAATTAATGCCTACTTTTTGCAAAACGGGTTCAGGAGGAGCCCATTCGATGCAAATTTGTATATCTTCAGAGAAGGAGGCAAATGTATGATTGTGGTCCTTTATGTGGACGACCTTGTCATAACAAGGAACCATGAAGAGAAGATCTCACAGACGAAGCATTTGCTAGGAAGAGAGTTTGAAATGACAGACCTCGGATTGATGCATTTTTGTTTGGGGATTGAAGTTTGGCAAGAGTGGAAATAGATCTTCATTTCACAGCTGAAGTATACTGGAGAGATATTGAAGGCATTTGGCATGGTTGAGTGCAAGACAGGTGGTACCCCTATGGAGGTTGATGTGAAGCTCTCAAACGAGGATTCATCACCACTGGTGGATGAAGAAAAGTACAGAAGTCTTGTGGGCAGCTTGATTTACCTATGCAACACACGGCCGGACATCAGTTTTGTGACTGGTGTACTAAGTAGGTTTTCCAATATGCCCCGAGAGAACCATTGGAGAGCAAGGATGCGGGTGCTGAAATACATCAAAGGCACACTTGATTATGGCATCACCCATACCAAGGGAAACATCTTGATTGGATTCTGTGACTCGGATTGGGTAGGAGACGTGGATAGTAGGAGATCAGTGACACGTTATTGTTTCTCACTTGGATCTGGAGTTGTGTCATGGGTTAGCAAGAAGCAACACACAGTTGCTCTTTCTTCTACCGAGACTGAGTACAAATCTGCATGCTTTGCTTCGTGTGAGGCAGTGTGGTTGAGGAGGATTTTGGGGGACATGGGTGCAATGCAGAACAAGCCAATGCAGTTATCATGTGACAATTAGAGTTGCATGGTGATTGCAAAGAACCTGGTGTTCCACGCTCGCACAAAACACATTGAGATTCAATATCACTTTGTACGTGAGCTCATCATGAATGGAGAGGTCGACTTGGTGTATTGTCCGACTACAGAGAATGCTACGGACATCTTCACGAAGGCTCTTGGAAGAGACTTGCTAGAGAGGCATCTTCATCGACTTGGCATTGGGCCAAAAAAGTAAGTTCACTTGCGGGTGGACATTGAGGGGGGGTGTTAGATATCAATGCTCTACTCTCATGTAACTACGCAGGAACCAGCTAACTGTACTTGTAAGCCCCCCATATGAGGAGAAGGCATTTGAGTAGCTCGGTTATCCAGTAGGTCCTGGTTTACACCAGATGGGGGCCATGTGTGGCCTGATGGCTAGATGGAGTTGGCACACTGCCAACTAGGCTACATGTAAGTGCAGGAAGGCATCTTATGACTGACTGCATTGAGGGTAGATGGAGCATTTCCTGAGGTAGCCCACTCTTGAGTTACGGGGCATGTTTTGAGTCCTAGATGATCCTGAATGGCTGTGGGCCGAACGGAGACTATAGGGGAAGTTGCTCTATTTTGCGCACCGGTTCTATTGTGTGGTCGGTGGACTATTTTGAGACTGAGCCCCAATCGACTGTTTTGGGTGGACTGGGTCGGTCACCATATTGGGTCTAACTGACTATGACTAGTGGCTATATAAGAGCGAGCCCGTGAAGCCCATTTTATCACTGGCTATAGCAACCCTGATTCCTTAGCATCCAGCCTCCGTCCTCTACTGTTTCCAGCTTGCCATCGAAGCTTCTTTCACAGGAGCGCACGGTTGGGAGGCAGTGCCATCTATTGTATCAGTTCTACAGTAATCAAATTTTTTGATTCTCCATACTATCTAGTTTTCTCTCTTGTGTACAAGATCCTTTATTTGTTGAGCATAGACGTTGTATTATTTCCTTACAATTCCTTTAGGATTTGACATAATTCAAAAGTTACATTAAAATGAACAATAATTTCAGTCATAAACATGGAGAATACACAACAATGCGATAGTGTAGAGAATGTGGATATATTTTATTAAAAAATATTGGCCCTTGGGCCTCAGATACAAGACAGTGCCTTCAAGGGCAGGGGGTGGTATAAGTCCTAAGGGTGGGCTGCAAGAGAATCTAGGGCTTCAAGCTTGGGTCACTCCGTAGCCGCTTTGCCAAAGCCATGTCCTTGTCCATGACCATGATGCACTTTGCATGGATGGCACATAAGTTGGCATCCTCAAATAAAGCGGTGGTCACTTGCTCCACAACCTCTTGGAGTGCCCCCATAGCTCCTGTGCTAAATCGCACATCATCCTTATACCCCTATGCTATCTCCCATACCACACATTGGAAGGGAGCATGTGGGATTAGAACGTCTCTGGTCTTCTGCATCTGTTTGATCTCCCTTAGGGTCCCTGCTCCTATTTTTGCTTTGTATGGCTTCTTGACTCTTGGTGGAGCCTTTATAGGTACCCAAACATGGTTCCACGACCTCCTGTCTGCCTTGAATTTCTTGCACTGCTCTTCTGTGTGTTGATCCTCCTTTGAATCCCCCTCTTGTGGATGTTTGGAGCTTTGTTCTTCTTTGGGATGGGGATTCCTTGGCATCTGCTTTGCCCTCCTTATGGGCATAGGTACCATTTCCATGATGGGCTCTATCACTGGGAGAGGGAAGATTATGCTTTTCCTACTAGTCTATTGGCCCCTAGGGATCTAGAAGCCTCTCTATATCTAGGAGGTTATCGAATACATTTTGGTTGTGTGGGGGAGTCCTCTCATGGGGAGAGGGAGGCTGAGGGGAAGGGAGGTTCTCAAATATATTTTTCTTTATCGGGGGAGTGCTCTCATGGGGAGGGGAAGGCTGAGGGGAAGGTTGAGGGGCAAGGTGAGGCAAAAATTGAGGGGAAGGCAAAGGGGAAGGCTCATGCTCTTGGGGCTTGGGAGTATGCAACTTGGGGGAGGGCTCATGAGAGACTGGGGAGGGCTCATGAGAGTCAGCGGGAGAGGGCTCACAAGAGTTGGGGGAGGGCCCACGAAAGTCGAGGGAGAGCTCATGAAGTTGGGGGAGGGCTCACAAGAGTTGGGGGAGGCACTAGCAGAGACCCAGATAGGTTCCTGTGTGTAGATGCAGGTGGTGGAGCTAGAGGAGGAAGGGTGGAGGTGGTGTCCTGTGGGTCTAGAAGTGTTCTTCACTCGTGCCATTGAATAATGAGGGTTAGGGTTTTTAAAAATGTTTTATATAGGCCCATCATGTTTTGATACCCCTTTTAATTACGTTTAGGGTTTCATTGTGCCCCCCTCCCCCACACTAGCCCCTCCCATTCCCTCCCACCTCGTTGCCCTCCCCCCCATTTTCCTCCCTCCCTACTTGCCCTGCCCACACTCGTCGTCGCCCTCCCCCATCCTCCCCTCCCCCCACCCTTGCTACCACTCCACCCCTCCCCTTGCACCACCTCATGCCCCTCCCTTCTCTTCCCCCTCCTTCACCATGTCCCCACCTTCCCCAACTTCATTACCTCACACAAACCTTGAACTCCAAGAGTGAGTACAAAAATTGTGGTCAAAATAAGCAAGATATTAAAGAGTGAGTACACAAATTGTGGTCAAATAAGCAATATATATATTTCATATTTGTATACAATTAGACAATAGCTTTCATTGCTAGTTGGACCCATCTTCTCCCTTCTCTCACTTTGGCTTGCAACCAACGTGTGACTCCTCGACTCCCTATGGATGCTTTCCAAGCACTATGCCTTCTATTCTTTGATACAATTTGAACTGCTTTTGCAAGTTCAAATCTTTGCCTTTTTAGACTTCAAAGTCCTTCCTGGTAAACATATGAAAAACTAGTCGAACATCATATGCAATGCATTGTTGCGAGTGACACCACCACCATGCCTTGAGTTCTTGAAGTAGGCTACCTTGGCTCTATAGTGTGACTTCTCCATGCCTTGTGTATTCCAAATGGACAAAGAGCCCCAATTTTGTACAAACCATGGTCCATGTGCATAGAGAATATGTTGCAAACATGATGAGAATCATTTCAGCAACAAAAATTGTTTATAAAGCAAGTGCTAAATATTACGATGGTGCCAAGATTACCATGTAATGCATAATGTGCAACTCCCCCCATGCTTTCACCATTAATTGTATAAACTCTTTTACAGCCATCCTGAACCTTTCATAATACATCTCATTGATTTGAACCTGGCGAAACAATTTTATCAATGCATCTACCTTTGTCCATAATTTAGCTCTCAAAGTTGCTACTTGAGGATGAGAAGCCTTATTGGTCATGCATTCACACAATGCTTTCCAGTATTTCCAACCCAGACTACTTTGAGACAATGTATGTTTGTCTTTGCCAAGATTGTGGTATGATAGGAATCTCCTTGCCTTCCCTCCATCCATGGACACGTTTGCAAGAAGATTTTGTGTTACCCCAAACATTTTCTTATCCTCCTTAAGTTTAACATGTCCTCCATGGAATCCCATATCTAACAGCAACTTCTTAGCTTCTGCAATGCACCGTGCGGATACTTCTTGCAGAATGAAATTCCAAGCATAAACAAGATGCAAATACAACAACTTATCAAGTACGCATAGTTCTGCATGTAAAGTACATATGTGCACTCTCTCAAGTGGGATGGGCAAGATGGGATCCCACTGTGGATCCTTCTTGTTGCGATTGGGAGCTTGCATTTGGCTGCAAGATAGAATGTCATTCTCCCATTATAAGCCATCCTTTTGCTTACGTTGCGAACACATGCAATAAAGGCATGTGTTCATTGCGTTTGCCCCTGTATCACAACCATGCAAGCACTTGAGGGTTTTCAAATCACCAACAAGATGCCATTCAACTCAAAATGTTTCATGGCCATCGACTGTCAATGTTTTCCCTTCCTCTTATCTTCGGATCATTGATGGGATTCATGTTCTATCTAGAACCCACTTCAATGTCTCATGGCACTCTTTCGGAGTCTCAAATGCTGCAAGCCACCATATATTTTTCTCTGATTGCACTAAGAACTTTTGATGTACTTCTTCATTCCCTTGAACAAAGGCTAAGGCTTTATTCAAAATGCAGATGCTCACTCTCTCTAACTTGTGTTCTTTCACCAATTGCGCTTCATCCATTTTGATGACAACTATGAGCTTTCCATTGCAATATGTACAACAAAAGAGAGAAATTGTTAGGATAAACATGAAATAGGAAATGAACTAAGTAAAGTGCAATGCTATAATGGATTTCCTCTTACCATCTTTTCTCATGCCATAGAATTTGACCATTGCTATAATGGTTTCTCAACATCTAAGTTGACATTGTTGAAAGCATTCATCTCAAAGGTTTGCAAGCCATATTTCTTTTTACTCTTCCAAGTCATTGTGCCCCTTACATAATGGTACCCTCCAAGCATTTCTCTTGCACGTTGGTTTGTTTCTTGCTGTGCACATCTCATAAACCAAGGTGTGGGTAGGAGCACTATAGACCTCTTATACTTTTCCAAAATAGTAGACTTGAAAATTTTGAAAATAGATGTGTAAGCTTCATGACTTACACTGGTAGTATCACAAGCTACAAGCATCTCCTTTGCATCCACAATATCCTTGAAGTCCATCACCTCTTCAGCAACTTGCACATGTAGGTGCTTGTGTCTTGGGCCTTAGTATCCCAATGACATTGCTTGACTTTAATAAACTAGCTAGAGCATATGAATAGTCAATATCATCCTCGTCCATTCTTTCCATCACATCTTCCATGAAGTTCCTAAAGAAGAACACAAGAAAAACTTAGTTACAAATAGTGTAGCACAAAAGAGTGTAATTTCATTGGAACATTTGATAACCAACCTTGTAGCCCAGACTCTCCTCTTTCTAGCACCACCAGTGGGTGCTAATGCATCCATGCTATGTGAGTACCTTTTTTTCCTATCCTTCAATTCCAAAGGTGTTTCTTTCATCTTTTGCACTCGTTAATTTGCCTTCTCTCATTCCTTCTTTATGGCTCATCGAGCTTGATTGTATATAGATCTTTCCAAGCCTTTTTTGGACTCAGCTATCTTATAAAGTGACTCTTCTAATTTATGTCACTCCAAGTCCAATGCATTTCACTCCAAGTCTAATGCTTTGGCTTTATCATGAAGATCTTGGTTCTTCCTTTGAAGATCTTGCATAGAGTTATGCATTGCAATAATGATGCTATTTCCTAAATGTGCTAGCATCTCTGCTTGGGCTCTGTGCATCTTGCTTGCTTGCATAGCGTTTGACTGAGCATTCTTTAATCAATTGCAATAACCAAGCAACCCCACATGTCCATTTCCAACAGACCAAACTAGCTCATGCATTGTATGGAAAGGAGGGTTCTTTTGGTTGGAAAGGTCTAAAAGGATACAAGGATCCTTCTACCCAAAGGTCGAGATGCTTCTTTCCTTGTGAATGAAGACTGCGGATTTTGGAAGCTCCCCTTAATCCCAGACTACATATGCTTGCATATTTAGCCTCCAAATCTAAGTGAACCTGGTACTTGTTGGAGACATCCTTGAATGGTGCTAAGAGTAAAGGAGTGTAGAGAAGGAGAAGGTGTGGAGAAGTAGGATTGAAGGAGTGACACGCAAGAAGAGGGAGGGCAAAGAGGAGGAGGGATGGGGGAGGGAGGACCGACAGTTGAAGAGGAGGGAAGGGGGGCAGACTAGTAGGTGTGGAGGGTGAGGAGGAGTAGGTGTGGAGGAGGGAGGGAGGAGGGAGGAGGAGGGAGGGGGGGAAGGAGTAGGCATGGAGGAGGAGGGAGGGGGAGGGGAGGGGAGGAGGAGTAGGCATGGAGGAGAAAGGGAGGGGGAGGGGGAGGGGAGGAAGAGCAAGCATGGAGGAGGGAGGGAGGGTGAGAGGGGGAGGAGGGAGTGAGGAGGGGAAGGGGGAGGAGGAGGGAGGGGGAGGAGGGAGTGAGAAGGGGGAGGGAGGGAGGGGGATGGGGAGGTAGGGAGGAGAGATAAGGAGGGAGGGAATTCAAAATTTGAAATTTGAAATTTGAATTTGTTGGTTCCCACTTAGGAGTAAGAGTTGTGTAAGAGGTGTAAGAGCTGGGGTCACTTTTGGGCTTAACCCACCTAGGTGAGAGGGGGTTAGGACTTTTTGGGACCTACCTTGGCCTTTTCATTAGGACTAATTCATTTCTTAATCCATTCCTTATGAGGCCCTTTTGAGACCCCATTTCTCCCCTAATGTATCCTATGGTTAAATAGCGGAGCATCTATAGGTAGAACATTTTGCAAGCCCATGATGGGGTTAAAATTCAATTGCATAAGTTCTTGCATTTGCAAAAAAAAAAATCAAGGCACCATATGTATAGCATTAGGGTTGAAAAATTAATGGTAATTATCAAAAGAAGTTGGTAGTTACATTGACATTTACATATGGCACCATTCTCCATACCAAGCACTGCTGATACCATAATCTCTAGGTAAGCTACAGCATACTGACAAAATATGTTAATAAAATGTGTATTGTATTAGGGGTGACGGTGTGTAAGTGTGCTCATGAAAATATACCATAAGTGTGTGTGTGTGTGCGTGCATATGTGTGAGCATGTGTGCATGTGTTTGTGTATGTAAGCATATGTAGCCTCTGTGTGTGTGTGTGTGTGTGTATGGGCATGCACACCCAACCCCCATCCCAAAGGGGAGGTCCACATGGTGGGAGGTAAGTCCACCATGTGGAACTTACCCCCACCTAAAAGTTTGATAAGGTATTTAATATCATAATGTAATCTTGGGAAAATATTATCTTTCAGAAAAAATATAATGTTTTTGGTGATGATACTTGTTTTAACACCATTTTTCTCAAAAAGGTAAATAAGTCTCAGCAGGTTACTGTAGGCAAAAGTGCAATGTGATGCATTATAAAGAAGTGGTAGGACTTGAGAGACACATACTTTATAGGCGCAATTCTTGGGTCGATTACTATTAGCATGACAAGTATGCATTTGAAAGTCACCAATAAAAGGTCTAATAAGTGAAATATACAAATTGAGATAAGTGGTGGAAAAAGTGTCATAAGTGGGTTTAATATTAATAATGTCGAGAGGATAAATACAAAATGGGTCATTGTTGTCAATAGCTTTATCACGAGACATGCATTTAACTATAAAGTCATTGTTAATAAATACAAGGTCATCCATGTAACGAAATGAAAGATAAAAAGATTGTAGCATAGTACTTAGTTTTAGTTTAGAAAGTTTCTGAATAAACTAAACTTCAAACCATGCAAGATATAAATTACACCACCAGGGTGAACAAGAATATCCCATTGAGATCCCTTTAGTTTGAATAAATATTTTATTAGTATGTTTAGAATAACAATTATCTAGAACAAAAGTATTTAAAGAGATAAAATCCATGAAAGAAAGTTTACATTCATTGTTTTTCTTAGTAAGTAAAAATGATTTTCTATGTTTTTCAAACCCATAGTAACCAAGAATTTGGATTATTTTAATAAAATTATGGAGTGACTCAATAAGACTATTGGGTCCATGATGTGGGATGGCCTCATAACAAGAGGTAATGTCAAATGTGAAAATAGATTAAATATGTTTAGGAAGATTAATAAGGAAATCATATTGGTTATGAACAATCTAGTCTTTATGTAGCCTATCTATATATTCTTGAATACCAAAATCCAAAGCCTGAAGAAGTTTAGTAATGAGGTCTGTGATATTAGAGAATATACCATTATGCACATTAGTCAACCATCTAAAGGAATTCTTGTGTATTTTGTAAGTAGCCATAATATACGAGATGGATGGAACAGTAGGAAGGTTGATTTCAAATGATTGGGGAAAGGAGATATCTAGGTTAGTGATATGATCAACATTTATAGAGGAGATAGAAAATTCAGGGGAATTGAGATGTTGTAAAGCCACATTTCTAAAATAAGGGATTTACAAATGAAAGTAGGGGTTTGAGGAGATTTGTTAAGACCACAAATAAAAAGGCAGTTAATGAGATAGTTGATTTCATCCATGATATCAGGATTATGGAACCATGGTAACTAATTAAATCTATGATGCAGAAATAACTTATTGAAGTCTAGTAAGACAATATTTCTAATAAAATAAAAGTGGTTAGAAGTCTCATTAATGTACATCCATTTACAAAGTTTAGACCAAGTACTGATTAATTCCTTGAATTAGCTTGTGTGTGTGAGCATGTGTGTGTGTGCATGTTCGTGCACATGCACGTGCATGTGAATAAAGATCTGTGTACGTGTGTGTGTATGTGTGCATGTTCATGCACTCTTGTGTGTGCTTATGTAGTTTTGTGTGTTTGTGGTTGTCTTGCACACATGTGTGCATGCATGCACACGTGTGTGTGTGTGTGTGTGCATGCATGTGCGCATGTGTGTGTGTGTGTGCGTGTGTGTACGTGTGTGTGTCTCAATGCTGATTTTTGTCCTTCACCATGTTGGCATGTTTGAGTGGATTAGCATCTTGTGATGAAGATTATGGTTGTTGTATTTGAATAATGTATTGACTAATTAGAAAATAAAATGCCTTCCATAGAGGGTTAAATAACACACTTGTGTATAAAATTTGACAATTGGTATAAAATCTTGACAAATAGATTAATGATAATGTCGATGGTAACCAAAAACATGAGCAAAACTATAGTTGCAAAAATTTTTAATGTATAGAATAAAAGTGTATGGAACAATAAAACATTAGGGCCAAAAGCTTAAAAAAAAGGTTTTTCTATGAAAGTGATTAACTTATTAATTTATTAGAGGTTAGAGAGGTCAAATGCCTCCATATATGTTGACTTAGACTAAATTTGTGGGCAAATCTGGTCTTTAAAACATCTCTTGAATTAAAGCAAAGATTCGTGGACAAATTTGATTTTTAAAGATAATTCACAAGATTACCCTTAGTATTCTCTTGTGCTTTGAACCATTTGAATCCAAGGCTTTTCCCTCCATTGTATTTCTTCCATTTTGAATTGCAATCTATGTCAAGATACACCGTTTTATTCTTCTACATATCCTCACTTGCAAGAAAAGTATTCTCAGGTTCATTGGCATAATGACTGTGATGACTGAATGTCCACCATGCTGATTTCCTCTTCCATGGAAATTCCCTCCATTGCTGTTGGATTGAGTACCGCCTTGGTCGTATTGCTTCTTGTGGAAGTATCTTTCATAGTATCCAAACTTATGATAGTAGTTGCATTGAATATTGGACACATTGGTGGATGCATTCCCTCTTCCTGGGAATCTTCCTTGATTGGAATGATTTCCTCGAATGTTGACGCTGATGTTGTTGAGGATGATGTTGATACTGATTTTACTGATGATTACCACTTTGTTGAAATGTTCTACCTCTACATTTGCTTCTATCTAAAGCTGTGAATGCTTGATCATCGGAATGACCTTTGCATGTGCTCTGCATGTGTGAATGGCTTGAGTCCTGAGTTCTTCACCAAGTAACACTAGTTGTAGCTTTGACAAAATATGAAGATTAGAGAGGAGAAGAGTGGAGATGAGGAGAGAGGGCATAGCTAGACAACACACCACAAATGACTAACTATACACTAGATTTAATTGAAAGTGTAGAAAATATACAAACCCATTTAGGGTTAGGGTTAGGGCATCTAACCCTTTCCTCTATAGCACTCTATTGGGTTAGTGCTATGCACATATGATCACATGATGGTGCCATGCACATATGACCACATGATGTTGAGCGTGATCTTCAACACCCTCCCTCAAGATCAACATCATGAAGTAGGCCTTCCCTCAACATGATGATTCTGGGGAATCAAAGGACTGAACATTACATTTCATCACACCCCTTTAATGGGAATGTCCTTCCTCTATGTCAAACCAAGAGCTAGTTAGTGTTTCTTGAAAAGCTCTTTAGCGAGTGGTTTGTTAAAGATGTCTGCAATATTCTCTTTGCTATCAAAATGCTACACTGTGATGTCACTAAGTAACACTCTTTCTCTAATGAAGTGCTCTCTGACATCAATGTGCTTTGTCCTGGAGTGATATACTTGATTCTTGGCCAATGCTTGAGCTGATTGATCATCACAGCATATTGTTGTTGGCTTTGACTCATCAAAGTAATCTATTTTTGATAATAGTCTTTTGAGCCATATAGCCTCACATGCATGTGTAGTGAGTGCTCTATATTCTGCTTCAATTGAAGACAAAGAAACAATTGGTTGTTTGTTTGACAACCATGATATAGCACCTCTTGACCAAGGAAAAATGCATATTCTTGTGTCGATCTCCTGGTCTCATGATCTCCGACATAGTCACTATCACAGTATCCATGCAACCATGGATGACTTTCTCTGTATTCTATGCCAAACTGTCTTGTACCTCTAATGTATCTCAAGACTCTTTTGGCTACATTCCAGTGAGACTGTTTTGGATTTGCCATAAACTATGCAAGTGAACTTACTGCATAACAAATATCTGGCTGTGTGATAATCAGATATATAAGAGATCCGATGAGCTACCTATAGTATCTGTCATTGACTATAGGCTTTTTTGAATCTTTTGTAAGTTTCAAAATCTATTCCATGAGAGTGGCTGCAATCTTGCAATCTACCATATGAAACTTCTTCAGGATACTATCAACATATTTGAGGTGACTCTTGAAGGTGCTGTTTGAATCTCTCTCTCTAGAACTTAATTCCAATACAATAGTGCATAAGTCCAAGATCTTTCATGTCAAACTCTGCAAATAAGTCTTGTTTTAGCTTTTTGATGAAGCTATCCTTACTTCCTATGACAATCAGATCATCTACGTACAAAAGTGCAATAGTAATGTCTTCCCCTTGAACTTTGTAGTAGAGAGTATGATCTGCATTGGGTTTCATGAATCCCAGATCAGAAAAATACTTATTGATTCTGATGTACCCAATTTTGGGTGCTTGCTTTAAGTCGTAGAGACTCTTCTTGAGATGGCAAAGCTTATTCCCTGCAACATAACATATTGGCTATTACATGTAGAATTCCTCGTCTAGGTAACCATTTAGAAATGCATTCTTGACATCGAGCTGATATGCATTCCATCTGTTGAGTGTCGCTAGTGATATCATAGCCCCCATCCACCTATCATCACCCTGTGCCTCTTCAAGACACTTGGGTTCTTCAGCACGGATGACCTCTGTCATCAAAGCGTAGTTGACCAAGTGTTCCTACGCCCTTCTTTGCTCCTATAATCTCTTGGACTGGTGGTGTTTGAATGGTTCCTCCTCAATGGTTAGAGGTTCTCTGCCATCCAAAAGTTGCTTTACCCACTTTGGGAATGGCTGTTGCTATTGTGGTTTTGTAGGCTCTTCTTCCTCTTCTTTATCTTGAATCCTCCCAAGCACCGTTGGGGGAGTTCGGTCTGCTATTGGTGGTTGTACTGGATGGATATCCTAGTCCTAGTTGTCTGGGAAGGAAGCATCCTCCTCCAATTGATGTGGCTATTCTGAGAAGACCACATCATGACTTACTATTACCTTCTTGGTAATAGGATTATTGAGACAGTAACCCTTTGCCTCTTCACTGTAGCCCAAGAAAATACACTTCTAGCTCTTCAGTTCCCATTTGGTCCTGTTAGCATTAGGGACATGCACAAAACAGTCACATCCAAAAACTCGAAAATGTGTAGCTGAAGGTTTCTTATCAGAAAAGGTCTGCAATGGAGTCATCCCATTCACAGCCTTCGTGTAGCTACAATTCAGAATGTAAACTACCGTGTTACATGCTTCAGCCTAGAAAGACTTTGGCAAATCTTTCCCTTTCATCATACTCCTGCCCATTTCACAGATGACATGCATCTTGCGCTCTGCTACTCCATTTTGCTATGATGTATATGGCGGGGGTTTCTGCCTCTTGATCCCGTGACTTTAGCAGGAACTTTTGAATTCACTTAATGTGAACTCACCACCTCTGTGTGATCTCAACTTCTTCACCTTCCTCTCGGTTTCTTTCTCGACCATTACATGCCATTATTTGAACTTACTAAAAGCCTCATCTTTAGTCTTCAGGAAGTATATCCATATCCATGTACTGTAGTTGTCGATCAGTGTCATGAAGTAGTAGGAACCACCCACAGCTTCCATCTCCATCTTTCCACAGAGGTCTATGTGAACGAGCTCTAGAGGAGCCTTTGCCCTATTGGCCTCTTTAGGAAAGGGCTACCGATGCTGCTTGCCCATCATGCAAGCTTCACATACATCAGGTAGATCTGTAATTTTTGGTAGATCTGCAATCATTCCACTTTTATGCATCTCCTTTAAAGAACTAAGGTTTAGATGACCAAACCTCTCATGCCACAACTTAGTGTTGCTTGAGCATAGAAAGCTAAGAGTTCGTAGATGTTGTTGTGCCGTGTACCTTTACCAATGACCTTCCCTTGAAAATCCAAAATCTGTGTGCCATTCTTATCAAAGTGAACTTTGAGGTCCCAATCCGTGATCGCAGAAATGGACAACAAGTTTCTCTTGATATCTGGCACATAAAGAACATCGGACAACTATTTTACAACTGCATCTGACTTGAGAGCAATCATACCTTTTCCTTTTGTTGAACATTTTGCATCATTGCCGACTGCTACTAGGATGTCATTTCCTATCAGATGTAGAGAGGTATACCAATCCTTCTGACTGGTCATGTGGCATGATGCACCACTGTCAATAATCCAAGGTTCATCCACAGGTACATGAACTGCCTCCGTGCAAATCTCCTTAATTACTATGAATAGCTCTACTGGCACTACGTGCGTGCTATTGCTGGACTCTTTCTTTACTCCGTTCTCATCTGCAATCTTCTTCCAGCACTCATTTTGCTTGTGTCCTGCCTTGTTCCAATAGAAGCACTTGATCTTCTTCTTTCTCTTTTTATCATAAGAAGAAGATGGGTTACCAGAGTTGTTACCCTTACCTTTCTTTGATCCAATCGAGAAAGTCGAATCTTCTCCAGTCTTCATCTTTTGACGCATCTCCTCATCGAGAAGCATTGCACTAAAATCCTCAAAGTTGAGGGGCGAATTTCTGTTCTACGTATTCAGTGCCATAACGAGACCGTCGTACTTTGGTGGGAGAATCCGTATGCACCTTCATGCTAGATTCTCATTGGTGATGGTGATGCCAATCGTAGTCATCTGATCGCATAGATTCTTCACCTTGATGATGAATAACTCAGCCATTTCAGACTCAGATAGTTTCTCGTTTGCGAGTTGAGTCTCCAGATTCTAAATCTGTGCCTGATTCGTGGTCTTGTACTGATTTTTCAAGACCATCCATGCCTCCTCTGCTGTGGTGACATGTTGAATTAATGCCATGAGAGAATCACTTACACTGCAGACAATAGAACACAATGCATCTGCATTTCTTCTTGTCCACGCAAGAATCTGATGTGTAGTTGGTACTATCTATTGTCCAGCATTGGCTGGATTCGGTCTCACAACCGGCTTCACGTCTATCCCAGTAGCAGTATCCCAAAACTCGTATGCGCTTAGGATGGTCTTCATCTTGAACTTCAAGAGTGGATAGTTAGTGCCGTCCAACTTTTCGCTTTCACCGAACAGTGGGATTCATAGTCTTGCGGGTTGGGCCACCTCTCACAATCTGCTCACAAACAAAAACACACTACCATATCTTCTTGCTAGAGCCCAAGCTCTAATACCATGTAAGAAAATAATACAACGCTTGTGCTCAATAGATAATAGGATCTCGTATGCAAGAGAGAAAAGCAGATAGTATGGAGAATCAAAAATTTGATTATTGTAAAACTGATACAATAGATGGCGCTGCATCCTAGCCATGTGCCCTTGTGTGAGAAGCTTTGATGGCTTGCTGGAAATAGTAGAGGACGGAGGCTGGATGCTAAGGAATCAGGGTTGCTATAGTCAGTGATGAATATGGGCTTCACGGGCTTGCTCTTATATAGCCACTAGTCATAGTTGGTTAGACCCAATTGGGAGACTGACCCAATCGACCCAAAATGGCCGACTAGAGGTCAATCGCGAAATAGGCCACTGACCACACGTTAGAACCATGGTGCAGAATAGAGCAACTAACCTATGGTCTCCATTCGGCCCAGAGCCATCTGGGATCATCGGGGGCTCCAAACGGCGGGCCCTGCAGCCTGAGAGTGGGCTACCCCAAGAAATGCTCCGTCTACCCTCAGTGCGGTCAGTCATGGGATCCCTTCCCACACTTGCATGTAGCCTAGTTGGTAGTGTGCCAACTCTATCTGAAGCTGTCCAGCCATCAGGCCACACATGGCTACCATCTAGTGTCCAAACCAAGACTTACCGGATAACCAAGCTACTCAAATGCCTTCTCCTCATATGGGGGGCTTACAAGTAGAGTTAGTGTTGAGATATCAAGCTCTACCCCCGATACATCTCCTGGATGACTATCATTTATGTCACCGCCTATGTTAGTTGTACTTGTGGTGTAGTTAGACTACCACGTATGTTTTTGGTTTGGGTTCACATATGAACCACGTATTCTAGGTTTGACATATAGGGTATTTCCCGCTTCTATTGTATTGTTGTTGTGTGCAAAAGTGAAGAAAGGCTTCACCCTCCAACCTTGTGTCCTCTCTCTCTTTTGTGTGTTGTGAAGAAAGCTGAACTTGAGTCTCCTATCTCTCTCCCTCATTCTTTACATGGTATCAGAGCCTTGTTCGAGGTAAGGAGCTCAAGAAAGCAAGCCAAGTTTGTGGTGTCCTGGTAAGAGGACCAGTGTTGCTTTCCTATTTCGAGTTTGGGAGCAAATCTCTACAGGTAGCACAGCCAGAAGTGCAGGAGTGCGCTGTTTCAGATTGAGAGGCCCTTCGCGGTGTGGCGAGAGCGCAGTATATGCTGCGGGCGAGGGCAAAGCCCTCGGTGACTTTATTTTTTTGATTTGAGGCCGTTTCGGGGCCCGTTTTGAAGGCGCAAGTTCAAGAAAGCAAGCCAAGTTTGTGGTGTCCTGGTAAGAGGACCAGTGTTGCTTTCCTATTTCGAGTTTGGGAGCAAATCTCTGCAGGTAGCACAGCCAGAAGTGCAGGAGTGCACTGTTTCAGATTGAGAGGCCCTTCGCGGTGTGGCGAGAGCGCAGTATATGCTGCGGGTGAGGGCAAAGCCCACGGTGACTTTATTTTTTTTATTTGAGGCCGTTTTGGGGCCCGTTTTGAAGGCGCAAGTTCTTCGCAGGCACTCAGAAAAAGGCCCTGTTTTTGCTATGCGACCACCGCGCGGCTAGTCGGTGGAAAGGTGCCACAAAAATTGCATCGTATGCCCGTGTGCAGAGATATTGGGAGTTGCAGATTCATGCCTGTTGCCTGTTGATGCAAAATCGTCACTAGGAAGTGACTGTGTGGTGAAATACCACTTTCGTCAGTGTTGCAGATCTGCCCCTGTGAAGCTTTTTGCAGAAGTTTTGCTATTTGCCCTTGTGAGGCATTTGCTGTGTTTACAGGTTGCTGTTGCAATTTGTGATTTGTAAAATGTCTGAGAATCTGTCTACCATTGTCAGTGAGAAGCTTGACAAGAACAACTTCCAAGCATGGAAGTTCAGGATGACAAACTTCCTTATGGGAAAGGGAGTTTGGGATTACATCAGTGGTGAAACTACAGAACCAGTTTTGGGTGCTGCTCCTACTCCTACTGAATTGAAGGCCTTTAAAGAATGGCATGAAAAAGCCAGAAAATGCCTGTATTGGCTGTCTGTTAGCATTTCAGATTCTATGATTGTGCATATACAGGATGTAGAGACGCCTAAGGAGGCATGGGACACATTGGTGAAGCTGTATAGCACAAATACCAAAGCACGAAAGATGCAGCTAAAGCAGGAGTTGCACAATGTGCAAAGGAAAAATCTGAATATAAATGAGTATTCCTTGAAGGTGAAAGGCCTTGCAGATTCTCTTGCCTCCATTGGAGCACCTGTTGATGATGAGGACTTAGTGTCCGTGACCTTGAATGGTCTTGGGAAAGATTATGCACAGTTTCGGACATCCATTGGAGTCCGTGAAACATTTCCTGATTTTCAGGAACTTATTGCTCTCTTGCTGAGTGAAGAGCAAAGGAATGGTGGTTCAGCTACCTCAACTTCTCAAGAGACTGCTTTCTACTCGAATACAGGTAGAGGCAGGGGTAGAGGAAGAGGCCGTTTTGGTGGCCGTGCAGGAAATCAGAACCAACAGCAACAACAGGAAAACCAGTCCTATGGAGGAGGACGTGGTAGTTCTAGAGGCAGGGGGAGCCAAAGAGGCCGTGGCACATGGCAAAGGAACCAGCAAGTAAATAGCAGCACATAATGCTATTATTGTGGAAAGCCTGGACACAAGGAGAATACATGCTATAAAAAATAGAATGACATCAAAAGTGGGAAGTTGCAGCAAAGCAACTATGCATCATCAAGTGGGCATGGTGACGACAGAAATGAGCACCTTTTTGTGATGCAGCATATGGTTAACTCCATGTCAGGAGATGCTGCAGCTTGCAATGATGTTTGGTATGTTGATTCAGGTGCCTCTAACCACATGACCAGTCATGGTGAGTGGTTTCATGATGTTAGAAATTTGGATAAGCCAGGTTATGTTGAAACAGGTGATGATACTGCGCACCCAATTACGCAGGTTGGTAAAGTGCCATTGGCTATGCATGATGGCAAAACGAAGTACTTGGCAGATGTACTTCATGTTCCAAAAATCACTAAGAACCTGGTTTCAGTTGGCCAGATGGTTGAGCAAGGTCTATAGGTTAGATTTAATCTTGATGGATGTTTTGTTGAGGACTTGAAAAATAAGTGCCGCTTGGTTGCGAAAGGCAATAAAAATGGCAGAATGTTCACCTTGGATGTTGATATGCCTGAGGTAAAAGCTGCTATGTTTGCGCATGGGAGAGGTGTCATTGCAGATATTGAGATATGGCACAAGCGCATTGGGCATGTGAATATACAAAGGCTGAAATCTATGCAAACGAAAAACATTGTTGCAGGTTTGCCTAAATTCAGAGTTGAGGGAATGCAAAAGGTATGTGAAGCATGCCAAATGGGTAAGCAGGCCAGACATGCATTTCCCAAAAATGCTAAGGTGAGTAGAAGACCTTTGGAAGTGATCCATTCAAATGTTTGGACAACCAAAGCTGCTTCTATTGGTGGATGCTATTATTATGTGACGTTTATTGATGACTACACTAGGAAGGTGTGGATTTATTTTATGAAGCACAAAAGTGAAGTGTTCAGCCATTTCAAGGCTTTTAAGGCCATGGTTGAAAAAGAGAAAGGTGTGCATATTAAAGTGCTAAGATCTGATGGAGGGGGAGAGTACTTCTCAGAAGAATTTAGTGAATATCTGAAAGAACAGGGAATTCAAAAGAAGTACTCATGCAGGTCTACCCCTCAGCAGAATGGGGTTGCAGAAAGGAAGAACAGGCATATTGCAGAAGTAGGACGGGCGATCCTAAATGAGAAAAACATGCCTGATTATTTTTGGGCTGAAGCAGTAGCAACTGCTGTTTATATTATGAACAGAACCCCCACTGCAGCTGTCCATGGCATGACGCCTGAAGAAATGTATACAGGTCAAAAACCAGATATTTCTCACTTGAAGGTATTTGGTTGCATAGCTTATGTTCATGTTCCTGATGAGAAGAGAACAACAAAGCTGGATCCAAAGGCAGAAAAATGCATCTTTATTGGATATGCTCTGCACCAGAAAGGGTATCGCTGTTATAACCCTTCCACCCGCAAAATGCAAGTGAGCAGAGATGTTGTTTTTGATGAAATGAGCAGCTGGTATGCACCAACTGTTATGGTAGGAGATGCAGATGCAGGAAATGGGAATGCTGCAATAAATGCAGAGCAGCAATCTCAAGCCTTGAGTGGACCCAGAGAGTCCTCTACTAGTGGATCTAATGCATGGACAGGGAGATTGAGATCTAGTGAATCGTCACATAGCAGTCCTGATAGTGTTGTGCAGGTATCACATAAGGGAAAAGAAAAAGTGGACCATGCTCCAGTGTTTGATGTGTCTGCTGGTAGCTCTCATGTTGATGGAGAGTCAAGTGGCTCTGAAATGAGCCTTGATGAGGAACTTGGGATTCCTTCTGTTGTTACACTTGGTGCAAGGAAAAGCAGGCATGATTTAAAGACTCCTGATCAGTTGTACGGAGGTCCACTCGTATTAAGCATCCAGTTGACAGGCTGAGATATGATGGGTATACAGCACATCACTATGCTTATATGGTCAAGGTTCTAGAGGAGCCAGAGCCCACATGTTTTGAGGATGTAGCAGGGCATAAAAATTGGGAAGCAGCTATGGATGAAGAGATGGCTGCCTTGGATGCAAACCACACTTGGGATTTGATGCCTTTGCCTCATGATAAGAAGGCTATTGGCTGCAAGTGGGTTTACAAAGTAAAGCACAATGCTGATGGGTCTGTTAGTAGGTATAAGGCAAGATTGGTTGCCAAAGGTTTTGCACAGACATATGGAATTGACTATGAGGAAACTTTCAGCCCAGTTGCAAGGATGGCAACCGTGAGAGCAGTAATTGCTATGGCTGCTGCAAAGGGATGGTCTTTGCATCAGATGGATGTGAAAAATGCCTTCTTGCATGGTGATTTGCAGGAAGAGGTTTATATGATGCAGCCGGAAGGTTATGAGGATAATTCACATCCCGATTTTGTATGCAAGTTGCGCAAAGCCTTGTATGGCTTAAAACAGGCGCCGAGGGCATGGTCAGACAAGATAGGGCAATATCTTGTCACTATTGGATTTCAGATTTCCAATTCAGATTTTTCACTTTATGTGAAAAGGACAAACAGAGGGATTGTGCTTATAGTCATCTATGTTGATGACTTGATTATTACAGGTGATAGTGATGCAGACATTAATGAAGTGAAGCTGCTGTTGAAGCAGAAATTTGAGAGAGCTGCGTTACTTCTTGGGCATTGAGGTTATTAGATCCCCGAGTGGGATATGGCTATTGCAAAGGCAATACGGTTTGGACATGCTGTCCAAATATGGGATGACAGGCTGTAAGCCTATTTCTGTTCCATTGGAGCAGAATGTGAAGCTCAATGCAGAGACAGGTGAGCTTCTTGAAGATATTACTATGTACAGGTGCATAGTAGGTAGCTTGATTTACATGACTATAACCAGACCAGATTTGAGCTATGCTGTGGGGCTGGTGAGTCAGTTTATGCAGACACCGAGGAAGCCACATTTGGATGCGGCTAGGCGCATACTGCGGTATGTGAAGTCCACATTGCATTATGGACTGTTTTATGAAGCTGGGTGTGCATTACAGGTACATGGATACACAGATGCTGACTGGGCTGGTAGTGTCTCAGACAGGAGATCTACTAGTGGTTTTATGTTTTCCCTTGGGAGTGGTGCCATCAGTTGGAGCAGCAAGAAGCAGCCAACAATTGCCTTGTCAAGCACAGAGGCTGAGTACAGGGGTGCAGCAATGGCTGCATGTGAGGTAGCTTGGTTGCGGAAGCTACTTGCAGATATGGGACAGTCAATTCATGCAGCAGTTGTCATTCATTGTGACAACATTAGCAGCATCATGCTTGCTAATAATCCAGTTTATCATGCTAGAACGAAGCACATTGAGGTGCATTATCACTTTGTGAGAGAGAAGGTTCTAGCTGGTGAGATTGATCTTGTCTATGTCAGCACTGAGGAGCAGGTGGCTGATATTTTTACGAAGGCATTGGGTACCGAGAAGCTTCGCAGATTTAGGAGCTTGCTTGGTGTACGTGAGATGGATTTGAGCTTGAGGGGGAGTGTTGAGATATCAAGCTCTACCCCCGATACATCTCCTGGATGACTATCATTTATGTCACCGCCTATGTTAGTTGTACTCGTGGTGTAGTTAGACTACCACGTATGTTTTTGGTTTGGGTTCACATATGAACCACGTATTCTAGGTTTGACATATAGGGTATTTCCCCCTTCTATTGTATTGTTGTTGTGTGCAAAAGTGAAGAAAGGCTTCACCCTCCAACCTTGTGTCCTCTCTCTCTTTTGTGTGTTGTGAAGAAAGCTGAACTTGAGTCTCCTATCTCTCTCCCTCATTCTTTACAGTTAGTTGGTTCCCGTGTAGTTACACGAGAGTGGAGCATTGATATCTAACAATATCCTGTATCAGCTCGGTAGGAAGCCTATTAAGCAAGTAGTTTGTAGTGGCTATTGCTTCTGCCCAATACTGATTCGAAAGATGCTTCTCACTAAGCATTGCTCTAGCACATTCTGCTAAAGTCCCATTCTTCCTTTTAGCTCTTGCATTCTGCTGAGGAGTATTTGCACAAGTGAATTGTCTCCTAATGTCAGAAGTCGTCTCCTAATGTCATGACTTCTGCAAAAGTTCATGAATGCTAAATACATGTATTCACCTCCTCTATTTGATCTCATGACTTTGATCTTTCTGTGTGTCTGGTTTTCTACCATGGCTTTGAATTCCTAAAATCTGGAAAACAATTCAGATTTCTCTTTTAGAAAGTAGTCCCAACAATATCTGCTATAGTCGTCGATGAAAGTCAAGTAGCAAAGTGAACCATTGATGCTGCGGGTTTGGGCATAACCCCATACATTTGTATGTATCAAATCAAGAATACCTCATGCTCGAGAGGTGCTTCTGCCAAAGTTGGTTCACTTTTGTTTGTCGAAGCAGCATGCTTCGCAAACTTTTCCAAGAAACCGTAGCTTAGGAATCCTGATTGCCATATTCTGATTCTTGAGATCTAGCAAGCTCTTGAAATTAACATGACCATATCTCTTGTGCCATTTTGCAGATAGTGGCATTTGTTGTGATTGAGCTGACATGGCATGCTTACCTGGTACTGTAGCTAGCATTCTGTACAAGCATCTGTCCTTGACACCTTTTCTTACTAGTAGCTAAAATGTTTTGTATTTGTGTCTGATAGTGCATTCATCTCCATCAAAGATGACTTGGTAGTTGTGTTCCGTCATTTCACCTACTGACAAGAGGTTCTTGCTGAGCTTCAAAACATAGAGTACATCTTTCACCAATCCATTTGTACTAGTGAAATTGTTCATAGGGATAATGCCTGTCCTTTAAACTAGATTCGGTATATGATCTGTTGTGTAGATGACATTCTTTTGACCTTTTAATGGTTGTTTTTGATGATTTGTCATGTGAGATGATGCACCACTGTTGATGTACCAAGGATCTTGATCTGCTTGGTCAACTTGATAGCTAAAATCCTCGTTTAGATTGCAATCAGTGTCTAGATACATTGTATCAATATTCTGCATTTCCTTGTTTATAAGAAACATATTTCCATGTTCATTTGCAAAATGACTGTGACTAGAATGTCCACCATGATGATTTTCTCTATCGTGAAAATTCCCTCAATTACTACTTGATTGACCACCTTGGTTGTATTGTTTCTTGCGTGGCAATCTCTTTCATAGTGTCCAAACTTATGACAGTAATTGCATTGAATGCTTGACATGTTGGTAATGCATTCCCTCGTCCTTGGAATCTTCCTTGATTGGAATGATTTCCTCTTGCTAATGCTGATGTTGTTGAGGATGATGCTTATTTTGCTGATGATGACCACTTTGTTGGAATGATCTATCTTTGGCTCTACCGCTGCCTCTACCTATGCTTCTATCTGAAGTTGTGAATGCCTGATCATTAGAATGACCTGTGCATGCATGAATGGCATGTGTCCTGAGTTCTTCACCAAGTGAGAATGATTGAAGTTCTTCTAGTGTTGGAATTTTCCATTGAATGACAATACTTTGGAATAGATTCTCGTATCCCTCTCCTAGTCCATTCAGAATGACTTGAACCAATTTTGCTGGATTCATAATCTCTCTTGCTGCTGTGAGTTGATTGTTGTAGTCTTTGATTTGGAGTACATAATCTCTCTTGCTGCTGTGAGTTGATTGTTGTAGTCTTTGATTAGGAGTACATAAGCATGACCGGTTTCGGTGTTGTTGTAGAAGCTTTGGCTGATTTGGTTCTTAGTGTGAGAATCTTGGAAGTGTTCTTTGACTCTAGAGAACTACGAACATATCCCATGATTCTTTCTATGTCTTAATGGTGTTGAGCTGTCCTAGCATGACATCTTGCACATTCTGCTCGATCAGATGATATACATACTTATCTTTCTTATCCCATTTTGCTTGATCTACTATAGGTGCAAAAACTGATTGTGTGGCTGGAGATCTTGCTATAGATCCTACTGCTAGTGCTGTGACAACAAGTGGAGTAGAGCTATTGTTGGATGGATCGTCCAATGGTCTAGGTATAGATCCATCGACATACTCCCATTTGTCCTGAAGTACAAGAATGGTCTCCATTCGGTATTTCCATGTGCCGTAAATTGAGTCGTCTAGCTTAGCAATGCCTCCAGATTGAGGTTGCTAGTTGTAGACATGGTGCAAGAAATGTACTCAAAGTGTCGTGAAAAACATTGTCTGAATCAACTGCAAAACACTGACTGTGTCAAGTGAAATTTGAACTGTCGATGATGATAGAACTGCAATATATATAATCTGATATGAAATTACAAGGCTTGTGGCAAATGATGCCGGGAATATCCAAGAGGTTTATAAGGCTAAAATAGAGTGCACAATGCCGTGAAATAGCTAAGTAGGTTTTACAATGATAGCACGTGTGTGTGAAATCAAATCATGAGCTATCTGCCCACTGGTCAATCGACAATGCCTCTAAACACTCTAAAGTCTGCTCACTGAACTAATGAACGGTCACATTTCAAGTAATGTGATGATGTGAAACCATATGTGAGCATAGGGATTGACTCCGAGTAGTTAGAAACTAGTCGAGAATTTCAGGCATGGCTTAGATTGGTAACTTGGGAAAATTCAAAGCGTCCCCTCTGTGGCAATCTAGTCTACTCTAATCTAGATCTATACCAACCATCTATCGATGAAAGAATAGCAAATGATTTCTTTTGTTTGGTTCTTTTTATGTGTTGGGTCAGATGCATCGATGTAGAGGCTGATGTGCATGTAGGAAGTGGATTTGTTGCACGACGAGGATCAAAAGTGAGTGATACTTGCATTAAAATTTGTGCACAACATGACAAGCATGTAGAGCACAAAAAATTGATCGTTTCATCTTTTTGTAGGACCCTCAAATTCCTCTTGGATCAAGAGATACGACTTGATCTAGGTGGAGGGGCAAAAAGGGTGAAAATGTGCAGTGATGATGTGGCACTGAGTCACATGCTGTGATGATGAACTGTACCTATGAAGGGAGAGTGCTTGTGGAGCACTATGTGAGGTGGCATGTGTGTGCACATGCTAGGTGCTGTGGGTGCCTGGCAGGAGGTCAGTGTGCTTGGCAAGGGGTCAGAGTGCTATGTGGCACTTATGACTGGATTGATGATGTGGTAGTCCACGTGGACCTAGTGATGTGGCAAACGACATGGCAAGTGACTAGGTTTGCTGATGTGGATGGATAAGGCTGATGTGGCATCCAAGATAAGGGGTGCCACATGGAAAAAACTTGACCACTGGCTAAAACTATGGCTAACCAAGGTTAGCTTAAACTTAAGCCCAACTAGCTTAACCAACCCTATCTCTTCAAGGCTAGCTTAATTGATGCCACATGTCATTCTCCTAAGGTTTGAAACCTTGGAGATAGGACGACAAGCAATGGCAAGGTCGACGGAATGCGATGCTCGTGTAGAGAGCACTGTGTGCGCTCTCATAGGTTAGAGCTCTCGTTGGAGTCATGGGCAGGAGGCATCTATGGCAAAGCTGTGGAATTTGGATGTGTGGCGTCGAGGAGCCTAGTTGGAGGTCGTGGAAACTTAGGGCGATGTTGCTGAGGAAGGCGTTGGTCGTCTAGATCATTGGACATTGGTGACGACTGTCGGAGCTCACTGGATTGATTGCAATGTAGAAGACCGTGTGTCTTTGTCTGGAGTGGCTCATGAGACCTGTATGTTAAATTGGATGAAAATTCACGCAAATGCATCATGGTTGGCTGCAATGAAGAAAAAAAAGCATAAAAGTTGTATGACCCATCAATCAAAGGTCATCATCTCTAGAGATGTAATTTTTGATGAATAATTAGAATGGAAAACATCCACTACACAAGAGATAGACACATCGATTACTCAGTCACCTATAGAAAAGGTTGATGAAGAAGAGCAAGAATTTCCAAAGACACCCCGAGAAGAGCAAGAACTTAGATGGTCTATTAGGGAAAGAAGACCACTAGCCAGATTGACATATGCTCAGAAAGGAAAAGCAATTCAGGTCTTATGAGTATCATCATGGCTACAAAAGAGCAAGTGTACTTCAAAGATGCAGTTGATAAGACAAAATGGCAAACTACTATGAATGAAGAAATAGAAGCTTTTTACAAGAACAATACTTGGGAATTATGTGACCTTCTACCAAGAAAGAAGGCCATAGCAAACAAATGTGTTTACAAAGCGAAGTACAATCTAGATGGAAGCGTTGAAAGATACAAAGATAGACTAGTTGCAAGAGGATTTGCATAGCAACATGGTCAAGACTATGAAACTTATGCTCCAGTTAGCAAACATGGATTCCATACGGTTCTTGATATCACTAGTGACACTCAACAAATGAAATGTGTACCAGCTAGATGTCAAGAATGGCTTTCTCAATGGTTACCTAGACGAGGAAGTCTCCATGCAACAACGAGCAGGTTATGTTGAACCAAGGAAAGAGAATCAAGTCTACCATCTCAAGAAAAGTCTCTACGACTTAAAGCAAGCACCCAGAACTTGGTACAATAGAATCGATAAGTATTTTGCTAATCTAGGATACATGAAATCCAATGCAGATCATACTCTCTACTACAAAGTTCAAGAGAAAGACATCACTATTGCAATTTTGTATGTAGGTGATGTGATTGTGACTGGAAGCAATGATAGCTTCATCAAGAAGTTGAAACAAAACTTATATGCAGAGTTCAACATGAAAGATCTTGGACTTTAGAAAGTTAGGCACAACAACCTGCAACAAGATTACTGAAAGGTTGTGCACAAGCTTGCAGTGGCTTTTGAAAGTTTCAAAAATCAATCCGTTGTCATGAGAGATTTCCAAACTAGAGAGGAAGTCTTAGAAACAGCCCATCTTGATGCTATTGATCAATTTAAGCAGCTTCAAAAGATGCTGAGGGATCATATGAAGCTATTGCCTAGAGTGAGCAAAGAGTGGAGGAGCTAAAGGAGAACATCCATAGCCTTAGGATGAGGGAAGAAGGAATCAAGAAGCAAATTCTTCATGTATAGAGTTAGACTATGGTATTGACAGATGCAATAGTGAAATTGGATGCCTAGTTTGTTATGCAACAGGGCCGGAATCGCTCCATCTCTAAGACCCAGATCATAGATGTATGCATGATCCGATGGCCTTCATGCTGCCACCCTATGCATGCTTTTTGCTTTGGGATGTTTGTGGATGCAAGCTCGACATGTAGAGTATGTAAAGTGCCACTGCCTTCCCACTACCTAGGTCATGGGGAGATCAAAATGTGCCTACCTGTGCTACAACTTTCAAAACAAGGAAAGTAGATGCTAAAACTCAATTTGCCATTTGGGCAAAAACTGCAAAAGACAAGGAGCTTGAATTGAAGAAGCCCTTGAATGTGAAAAAAAGAAACATGAAGGGGGGAGCCACAACCCCCTTCAAGAAAGGAGCAAGAAGGGCGCAACCAAGGAGGTCAAAGCAAGGCAGAGGAAGTGACATGAAGGGAGGGGCCAAGAGGAACAATCCCCCAAGGAGGGCCAAGCTTGCAATACAGGAGCTCAAAAAGGCAACCTTCTCCAAGCAATATGGAACTAGCCCCCTGAAGGAAAGGAGTCTTTGAGATGTAATCTGTATGCAATCTATTGAATTATTAATGTTCTACAAAGTTTACTTGGGCAATGTATCTATTTTTGGATAGCACTTTGTAGTAATGTGATTCATTTTAGTATAGCATTGATTGGTTGCAGCTCAGAGATTGGTTGCAAATATGATTACCAGATGAATGGCATACAATTAGTTTGTTTAGGATTTGTGGTCACTAGCCCGGTGGCTAAAATCTGACAATAGATAAAGAGAACCATCCTAAAGGGGATCTTTTTAGTATAGCACTTTGCAGCAATACAGTCCATTTTAGGATAGCATGGCGGTAGTGCAGGATAAGTGGTCGCCCCAGCACGGTGGTTGGTTGCACACTATGATATTAACTACCACCAACAAGGTGGTTTGCTTCTATTATTATAAGATGAATGGCATACAATTCATTCATTTAGGATTTGTGGATTAGTTATGGGATTTACTAAAACAACCGTGGTGGTTGTTTGGGATATACTAAAAACAAGCATGGGATTTACAAAAACAAGCACGGTAGTTGTTTGGGATTTACTAAAAGAAGTGGTCTCAATACATTTTCCATTTTCCAAGATAAGTGGAATACTGTTTCCTTGCAATGAGACTACATTTTGTTAGTACTATCTTAGTTGTCCTCATTCACTACTCTAAGACACACCATGATGTGCTCATGTGTGCCTAAATCCAAGTTGGAGACACTCTTGTACTTTTTTCATTGTGGCAACATGCAACTGAGGTCAGTTTTGCAATCCAAACAAGAGGGATGTTTCAAAAATTATATTTCTAAGATATCTTGCTTAGGACATTACTATTTTAGTCAAGTGTGACTATGGCAAAGTACTCCATAGGAGCGCACCGGATGCAGAGGGGGTCCTAGTGGATGCTTTGTGTGGTTAGTTGGGGAAGCCTGACTAGCTTGTGTTTTGCCATGCTAGATGGTTGGTATTGTGGGTGATTCCATGTTAATACTGATGTTGCTAGTGTTATTGGTGTTGTGCTTGATTATTGTGCTTTGAATGCGGTTATGTTGGGATCGGTTGATTCGGTGATTCGTTTAATCGATTGTTAATAACTAATGTAATTGGAGGCTTGAGTGTAGGTTGATTGAACTCACAGTGAGGATTGGAGTTCGTACGAGGGTATCGATCGAGGTGTCGCACAGTGCATCATTTATGGCCATGGGCCAATTTTGTATTTCTTTATTATTGCAAGTTTGAGCAATATATTTTGGAGTGGACATAATTCAAATTTGGGCCCAAAGATGGATATGTAAAGCAAATCCCTCATTTTGGAAGAGAGGGATAATTTTGGCTCCTTGTGCTTTTATGAAATATCATAAATACTCTAGATGGGGAAGCATGAGCCATTCATCTAGGGGGGGAGATTGTACCCAGTCTGTTGTCGCTTTTGTGGTGTGATTTGTGTTCTTCTTCTCCAATTGATTAAGTGGTGAATTGGTGTGGAAGAGTCTACTTTTGGTTTCACCCTAAGAATGAAACAAGCTAGAAAAACAAAAAGCATCGATTGTATTACAAAGGTGATAGTCAAATGATAATGATGAGGAATAGGGTATACTCACATGATGTGCTGCCACCCTTTCCCAATTGATGTTGACTCCTTCTTTCTTCTTCTCCTTAAAGCAAGGCTTGGTTTCAATCCTGAAGGCCCTTCTATAGTTCTCATCATCTGGAGTCCTTACAATCATAGATTCCTGTGGATCCAAATTCAATTAATTAGATATGAAAGAACAAAAAAATTGAATGACTGAACATATTAAATATTCAGTATAAGATAAATATTTACTTACCACCCATGCCTCACTGCCTAGTTTGCCACCACCATTGCTCTCGAGGTGCAAAGGACCTACAGTCTCCATATGTATCCTCGCCGCCCTCTGTTGAGCCTCAAATGCATTTGGATTCTTCTTGTGCTCCTTCTTTACTATCTTCCATCTTTTGGGCCCACCCACCCTGTCTTGTGCTTACCCTCCTTAGCAACCAGCCTTAAGTTGCATCTATGAGACTTAAGGAGCTCCCCCATGCATGTAAGCATGGCATTTTGATCAAAATCATACCCTCTAGTGTTGGGAAATCATCTCTTGAGGGCATGTATGATGGCCTCCTTGGCTCTATTGTCCTTTTATTTTCAAGGTTTGAATATATCCTTGGGGAAGTGGGTGCTCATCAACCTCCTCATGTATGTTGTGACCTTATTTCCATCATCATCTTGTATAACTTCCCCAACGTTGTTCACTCTATAGGATAAGTCCTCGAGCAAAACAAAGTCCAAAGGATGCATGGTGGATGGAGTAGTAGAGCTAGAGTGAGGGGTTGAATGAACACTTAAGGAGCAAGGAGTAGGGGAGTGAGTGGTCTCTGGGGTGCTGTGTTCTATGAGTGGGGAGGGCAAGGGAAGTGACTGGTACTGCATCTCATGAACAAGGGGGCACCTGGATCTGTGCGAGTGTGCAAACTCATCTACATCTCCCGAGTCATCACAACGACCTCGACCCTTACTACTCTTTCTAGACCTAAAATGTTGACACCCAGGTGATGATCCCTTAAAAGGGGTAATAGGGGATGGATGTCAAGTAGGTAAAGCCATTGATGTCCTTGATTTACCCCTGATGGGTATAGGAGAGGGAATAGTAGAGGTCCTCTGGGATAGGAGAGAGAAGAATATCGCTACCTCCGCATCACTCATGGCTATGGCAAACTCATCAAGACTCTCGACGAAACCATGGTGGATAGTAAAGGAGTTTGCCGAGGGATAGTCTGCTGAGGAGTTGGCCCCTTAGGAGTCCACCCAGGGGTAGTCCCCTAAGGATTGAGGGAAATCAAACACAAGATCTAGCTAAGAAGCATAAAAAGCAATAAATACTTACACTTTATGTAAAAGACACTTTATGTAAAAGACAATTTATTACTTAGAAATCAAGTTAAATTTACTAAAACTATGAAAAATTCATATTGACAAACAAAATTTGTATTGATAACAGCATTGGTCTCCATAAAAAGACTTTGTTATATATTATCATATATCTCCATAAAAGACATTACCATATGTATCCAAAAAGAAAATTCATTAACAAAATTTGTCTCAAAAAGAGTATTCATAAACAAAATTTGTCTCTAAAAGAGTATTCATATACAAATGTTTTCTTTAAAAGAGTATTCATAAATAGAATTTGTCTCCAAAAGAGACATTCTCATGCATATGTTAAAGAAAGAGAAGATCTATTGCTCTGCACTGCTATCACTTATACTGTTCTTCTCCTCATGGCTAGCCAAGTCACTCGATACCTCATCTTGCACATCTTCTAATATATATTGAAACTCTTCTTGGACAATGTACCCATGGTCCAAGAAGAGCTGAACACAATCCATAATGTCTTTTACAGTCTCCTCCTTATTGATTTCTATCTCGAAGCGGTCCCTCCTAAGCTTGTGGAGATCCCATAGGTTGGTTCTTGAGACCCTCAAGAAATGTTGCTCCCTTGATGATCGGTCTCAATCCCACGCATGCGCGTGCACTTCAACATTAAACTTTATCCATTCTTGATCATGCAAAATTTTCTCTGCTACATGGGATAGCAGAGTATTGAATGGTGGCAACATGGGGAAGAGGGTTTGGGTTTAGGGAAGACTGTCAAGCAGGAGGGTGGTTAATTTATAATATGTTGGAACAAAACAACCAAATACAGGCATATAAAACAAATACCCAAAAAAAAAAAAAAAGAGGAAAAGAGAGGAGAGAAATTAAGAGGAGAGATAAAAATAGGAGATGGAAAGAAATTAAGAGAGAGCAGAAGAGAGAGGAGTGAAAATAAGAGAGGAAAAGAGAGGAAAGAGAGGAGAGAAAGAGAAAAAGAGAGGAGAGAAGGAAAGGAGAGGAGAAAAGAGAGAAAGAGAGGAGAGAAAGAGCAAAAAAGAAAGAAGAGTAGGGGAGAGAAGAGTAGGAAAAGAGAGGGGAGAAAGAAGCTTGGAAAAGAGACTGGAGAGTAGGAGGGAAAGAGAGGAAGAGAGGAGAGAAAGAGAGGCAAACATAGGGGAAAAAGAGGAAAAAGAGAAGAGGAAAATAGAGGAGGGAAAGAGAGAAGAAAAGAAAAAAAGAGAAAGAGGAAAAGAGAGAAGAGAAAAAGAGCAAATGGAAAAGAAAAAAGAGGAGAGGAGGGAAAGGGAGGTAAAGCGAGGAGTGAAAATAAGAGAGGAAAAGAGAAAGAAGAGGAGGAGAAAGAAGAGTAGGAAAAGAGAGGAGAGATAGGGAAAAGAGAGAAAGAGAGGAGGGGAAAGAGAGGAGGGAAAGAGAAGGAGAGGAGAGAAGGAGAGGAGAAGAGAGGGGAGAAAGAGGGAAAAGAGAGAAAGAGAGGAGAGAAGGAAAAGAGAGGAAAACAAAAAAGAGAAAGAGGAAAAGAGAGAGGAGAAAAGAGGGAATAGAGAGGAGAGAAGGAAAAGAGAAGAGGGAAAAGGGAGGAGGGAAAGAGAGGAAAAAAGAGAGAAATTGTAGAGGAAAAGAGAGGGGAGAAAGAGGGAAAAGAGAGAAAGAGAGGAGACAAGAAGCAGAGAGAGAGAGAGAGAGAGAGAGAGAGAGAGAGAGAGGCGAAAAGAGAGGAGGGATAGAGAAGAAAAGAGATAAAGAGGGAAAAGAGAGAAGGAGAGGAGAGAAGGAAAAGAGAGGAGAAAAGAGAGAAAAAAAGAGAGAAAGAGAGGAAAAGAGAGGGGAGAAAGAGGAAAAAGAGAGGAGAGAAATGAGAGGAAAAGAGAGGGGAGAAAGAAAAGAGAGGAGAGAAAGACAGAAAAAGAGAGGGGGGAAAGAGGGAAAAGAGAGGAGGGTTCCTATACTCATCATTGCAAGTGGTAGCTGTGCAGGCCAATGTATACACGAAAAGAAAAATTGGAAAGAGAGGAAGCATGTTCTTACCTAGAAAGTACATGTCCTAGCACCAGATAAACCCACTCGAAAGAGGTGTGTTTCGTGTTTAATGCCCTATAAAAGAGAGGAAACATACCATTTTAAGAAAACTAATTAGTGAAAGGAGGAGTTTGGAGAAGCAATATTCCAAAGGAATGGATTGAGGAGACCAAGAGAAGCCTACAAACAAGGAGAAAGCACAAAAACAATAGGTAGAGCTTTCATACTCTTATCTTTCATGATTGTTTTTCATCTATTGTTTCTTCCTTGAGAGAAAGAAAAGAAAAGGAAGAGAGAAACTTTAAAAAAAAGAAGGGAAAGTAAGGAAGGGAAACTAGAGGAGAGGTAGAAAGAAAGACAAAGAAACCAAACAAACTTGAAATAGAAGTGGAAGAGAGGAATTCTTACCTTGAGGTGGAAAGGGAGCTACAGTAAGTCTTGTAGGTGCAAAGGAAGAATGTAGGAGAGGATGGCGAGGTGGGAGGTTGAGGGAGGAGTGAGGAGGCAAGGGTTACAGGCTATCATGAGCTAAAAGCAAAAACAAGGGAGGAGAATGCACAAAAAATAAAATGGCATCACAGAACAAAGAGCACAAGTTTTCGGTGCCCAGATGTCATCAGTATTAGCGTTGATATATAAAAGTAGAGCATTGCTATAAGCGTCGGTATGGAAGTCTATATATACTGATGCCCATATTGACAAAATAGGGGGTTTTGTGTGTTTAGGGTTTAGGGATTTTGGAGGGCTTGGGAGATTTTAGAGGGTGAGTGGGTGTTTGAAGGGATTTAGGCCCGGGGTGTTTTGGGTTTAGAGGGGATTAAGGGTTCACGGGGAGTTTAGGGAATTTGGGCCGGTTTAAGGGGTTTAGGGGGGGGAGGGGGGTAAGGGGGTTTGAGGGAATTTGGGGGATTTGGGTGTTTGACTTGATTAGGGGGGATGGTTTTGGATTTGTTCAGAGGTCGAGAGGATGAGTAGTGATAGCTCATCGGATATGGGGCTACCTCCCGAGAGTTTGGAGTGGCTTCATGAGAGATTTCCTTGTCCTTGCATGCATTGCAGGTGAGGGGTTCGTCATCACCATCATATTGTCATGCACCACTTGCAGATGTATGGAGGTGCCACCAAAAGAGGATATTGGTCATCATGCTAGTGATATTTGAATGATTCATGGATATTTATATTGTGTGCATGTTGCACACAATAACCTTGCATCATTATACAAGATGAGGAGAGCATCAAGGGAGCACATGAACCACCACCACAGTTCGAGCAAGATGGATGATCCTCTAGAGGAGGATGAGGGTATGGCGGACATGATGGATTCTATTTTTGGAGGCACCACGGGATATGGGGGTGATGTATGAGCATATGAGACCATGATGCAAGATTTGGCATCAAGACACTTGTATGATGGTGCGAGGATGACAAAACTATGAGCTTGCCTCTCGATCTTGAATTTGCAAGCAAAGTATGGATGGTCAGATACAAGTGTCTCTCCCTTGATGAGGTTTGGATCCTTGATCTTAGTATCTATTCCTAATTGTTTTAATTTAATTAGTATCTCATTCAAAAGTTTTCTTGGATATGCAAATTGCAATAGGTTGATCCATAAGATGTTGCCTATCCCAAATACCATGACCAATTCCAGAGACAAAACAAAGAAGATGTTGACAATGGTTGGGATGGACTATGACACCATCCACGCTTACCCTAATGATTGTATTTTGTTGCATCATGAGTATGGTGATCTGGTTAACTGCCCAGAGTGTGGAGCACAATGCTACAGGTAGGACTTGGTGGGGGAGATGATCCTAATGATGATCTTGAGACATTTTCCCATCATCCCCAAAATACAGCACATGTTCAATTGCAAGTCCATTGCGCAACTGATGACATGGCATGCTACACACCAATCCACCGATGACACTTTGAGGATCCCTGCAAATTGTGCTACCTAGAAGCACATAGAAAACATGTGGCTGGACTTTGCAAGGGAGCCATGCAAGTTACATCTTGAGCTTGCAAAGGATGGTGTGAACCCTTTCGAATTATGCTCTACATCTTGGTTGACATGGCCCATAGTCTTGGTGAACTACAATACCACACCATGGCTAACAATAAAGAAGGGACACCTAATGCTTGCCCTACTTGTGCTGGGAAAATACAAGGCCAAAAATATGGATGTGTACATGGAACCCTTGATTGAGGAGCTGTAGACCCTATGGAGGGGCATACATGTCTGATATTTCTAGAGCCCCGAGGGCCACAGACATTTTCATCAGGGAAATTTTGATGTGGACCATGAATGACTATCTAGGATATGGGAAGTGCATAGGTACGTGCTTTTGCATAGCCTATTAATACCTTCATGATTTATTGTGGTGTGATCTATGCATGTCTTATGTCCTATTTGTGCATGCATATATGTAGGACTTAAAACACAGGGGTACCATGCTTGTCCTATTTGTAACCCTAGTTTGAATGTGCAACCCTCCAAACATATGATGAAGATGGTTTATGAAGGTCATTCTCAATATCTTCAACTTGATCATCCTGCACATGAAAGTCAACATGATCTACTACCGGGCCGTAGAAAGGCAAGTGACTAGATTCGGGGAGAGCTAAAAGTGAGGAGCCTCCTCCTGTTATGGAATGACTGTCAATCTTTTACAAGCTTCCATATGGGGGTGAGTTACAAATCAATCACCTCTTGTATCCCACACATATCTTCAAGAATGTGGGGACTTCTATTTGGGCACACTTGGTTGGTGACAAAGGCACAAGGGGAGTGCGAGAAGACTTACACAAGATGGGTAGGATGCTGCACTTGTGGCCCCAAGAGCATTTGCATAGAACCCAAGAGCATGGTTCTACAACTCATAAGGATGGTTCAAGAACCCAAGAGTGCCCTCCTAGAATTGTCATTCTCCCCATTATAAAGGGAGAATGGTCCTAGTGCCCTTCTTCACAACCTCATACAATGTTGTGGATAATATCACTAATGTCATTCTCTTGTTGCAAAGTCACAACTATGAAAATTTTGCATAGAAAATGGAGGCTTTACATCATAGAAGTTTGTTTGTAGAAGCATTTTTCCATCTTAGGTGAGTGAACAACATATGTCTTTAAGGGTAATTACATTGGATAGAGTTGAAAAACAATAAAAATCATTCTTTAGAAGTTTTTCTACATGATCAGTTTAAGTTATCAAACTAGTGTTCAAGCATACCATAGAAACTATATACAAGCACACTTTGGAGGGCTTGTAGTTTTCATTCCATTCTCACTCTAGACCAAAATATTAAAAACACAAAAAGAAGCTACAAGGAGCTTGAAGGGAGAGGAGATCTATGCCTAATAAAGTCCTTCTCTATAATTTTATCGAGTCGTGTGACAATTGATTGTATGATGCAAGAGAGAGGGGGTTTACTCCTTCACTTGAACTAAAAGTGGACTAAAGATATGGGTAATATAATATGCATGTATACTGCCTTGTTTTACCTCTTTCAAAGTTTTTAGTCTATTGGATGAAAGCTTGCTAACTCCTGATCACCTGCTGCTGCTACTACCAAGTTTGTTATCAGAAGTCTATTGTCAGATGTGGTTTATGATAATCTGTAAGATAATGAAGTTTGTTGTAGATGTGATTTATGTACAATCTATAATCAACCACTATATGTTCGTATGTTGGATACTGACTTCAACCCAAGTATGGATCCTCCTACTAAGGCACCTATCTAGGTTGAGTGTCCAAATATTTTTGTGGCTCTCTTTTCTTAGATTGAGAATCTTTGTTACCCTCTTGGTCAGTTTTTAGGCCCAAAGGGGTGGGGGAGGGGTCACTAAGAAATATGTAAGGTAGCACGTGTGATCAACAAAAGGGATTTTATATTTCTATGGAGTTACAAATACTATACATACGTATGGGGTTTTCTATTTCAAAAAGTAAAGATTTTCATACATAAGGGATACTTAAGTAAGCATCTCAAAATGTGTAGAAGGGGTGTATATAGGCTATAAAAATCCATAGGTAGGGGGATTCTTTAATACCCCTTGACCACACTTGCTATATGGGGTTTTTAGATAGTGCCCCTCCCCCCATCGAAGGTTTTTGGGTAGTAAACAAGAAAATTTTATTAGTTTGAGAGGATATCCTCAAGCCTATGTAAACTTGGGCCATAAGGATTTGTTCTAGAGGACAAGAGAGGTGGAAGATTTAACCAAAAAGTGTTTTACAAAAGCATCCCAAAATCTTGCTTCCTTTGTAGAGTGGGTGCACATTTCTTCGGGATTGTCCCCAGAAAGTAAGAAGAGCAACTCATTCTATGGATTTGGATGAAGGGGAATGAGAAAGTCCACCTCCTCCCCACCAGCACATCACTATCATGCCTACGAATGGTGCCAAAATTTTTAAGGATCCCAGGAACCTATCAAAAGAAAATAATCCCTAAGATGGTTCTTGCACTAGTTCTGAAGGAACCCTCCAAGTAGCCCCCCTAATTCATCTCATAACACATTTGATACACCTTTTGACCAAGAAGAAGATGACTCTAATATAGATTTGGATGATGTGATCTTTGTGAAGATAGTGGGAGAGAGGGAAGGAGTCTCACTTGCGGCTTTCTCACATGCACAATGGGGGAATACACACAAAGGTGGAAGCTGAAAATAGTTTTCCTCTTCTTAGTTGCGAAAGTTAAAAGAACTCTAGTACAAAGAAATAGAAGAACCCTATATGTGGGTCTCAAACCAAACTCAACTAAGTAAGGTGGCATACTAACTGAGCCACAAATTAGAGTAGATAAGGATAGCTATCATCCAGCTATTATTCGTGGGCGGTGTACCAACCGCATCTCCAGCTAACAAGTCGGTGACATAAATACACAACGGTCACCCTGGCATATCACGAGTGGGCTCGATATCTCAACACTCTCCCTCGAGCTCAATCCCAATTCCTACACACCGAGCAGGTCTCTGAACTTGCACAGCTTCTCTGCGCCCAATGCTTTCGTGAATATGTCAGCTACCTGATCCTCTGTGCTGACATAAACTAGATCAATAAGACCTAGTATGAAGGCATAGGAACGGAATGAAATGGAAATGAAATGACAATACAAGTGCAAAGCAATGATAACCAAGAGTACTCACATGTAGGCCAAGAGAGCTTGATGTTGATTGATGTCACAAAACTAGAAAGTACAATGCCTTTATAGAATAGGCACACACACTCTAGGAGTCACATGTATATGGGATAAGTCCCATAGTGACACATGGCACTCTAGGATATAAAGTAGTCTAGTACTACTCTAGAACACTAGAAAACACTCACTTTGGCTTCATGTTCCAACACCCCCCCATGAAGGCAAGGTGAGAGATTACTAGAATGGAGCCAAGAATAGGACATGACATGATGAATCTACTAATCTGTACATCCCAAATAGCTCAGAGGCTCAAAAGAGAAGCATGGCTACTTGACCCAACAAAACAGTCTAGGGAGTGCACCAACATCCTGGAACTCGGCCAGGCCTGATAACAAAATCCATCAATGCCAATAATAGGACTCCCATAGTACATCCCCCCCTGGCTTCATAACATGAAGTGGTAGGAAGCCACACACAAATAAAGTAAAAGAGAATAACATCATTTTAGGAGGACTATCCAAGGCTGAGAACCTTTATTGACTCAACACACATGATTTATTTGCATTCATTTTAGGGGGACTCCCAAGGCAGAGTACCTTCAAAACACTCAAAAAACAAAGTCAAGATCATCTGGTGCATAGACCTCTTCATCTAGAGAGAGATCTTGGATGTGAGCAGTGAGAGCATGAATTGGAGTAGAGATGTCTGCATCGTCTTCGTCTTCCTTGGATATAGTCCCAACCAAGTTGGCATGGTCTTTAGAGTGTTGTTTGGCCAGCTTCTGGAAGCAACGATCTTCGGTGTGACCAAGCTTCCCACAGTAAGTGCACTTGATAGGTTTGAAGTTACCTTTTCCTTTAGGAAACCTCCCTTTAGAAAATAGTGCATTGGCGTCAGGAGTATCAATATGCCTTCTTTCATGATCAAGAAGCATAGCAACCATGTCATGGTAGCTCATGCTTGCCACTCTTAATGCTAGTATAATCTCTCGATACTTAGGAATGTCTTCAATGCTTGTGAGGAGCACCGTGACCTGGTCATCATCCCCAACTGGGGCCTTCAACACAGCAAGTTGAGTGATGAGAGACTCCATATGATTCAGATGGGCGAGAAGAGAGTCCTCATGCTTCATCTGGAGTTTGAAGAATTCTTGGCGGAGAAAGACCTTAGAATTGATTACCTTATTGCCGAAAAGACCTTCAAACTTCTCCCATAATTCTTGAGCAATGGAATCAAAGTCAAGATGATGAATAACTTCATCACCCAAACCAAAACCAATGAGAGAAAGGGCTTTGTTGTTTAAATTCTCCCAGTGTAGAATTTTCTTCTCATCCGATTGTGGCTTTTTATCCTTGCCACAAACCACGTTCCACACCCCGTCTTTCATAAGGATAAGACGCAGCTTTGTTTGCCATGTCGGAAAGTTCTTACCCGTGAACTTTTCAATAAAGGCACTTGACTTTGAGGACTCCATGGCAATCAACTTGCAAGTAGCAAATTCAGAGGTACGTTAGGGATTGAAGGGTCATGCGCAAGGGGCTAGAAAGAAATGAATAGGAGCAGGGCAGAATTCAGCAACTCTTCTTTGTAGATATTAGAGATCTCCCCACGCAGGTAGTAATTAGCACTCCTCCACGATAGCATTCAGCAGCTTCAGGTAGTAATCAGCACTCCTCCACGATAGCATTCAGCAGCTTCTCCACGAACTAGGTGGCCAACCAAAGCTTCACGCATGCAATAGCTTCACGCAGGCAAAAGCTACGTAGGAGAGGCAGCAACTTCAGAAATTCATGGGCAGCTCCTTCAGCATCACGAATAGATCAGCATCAATGCAGGACAGCAACGTGTGGCAGCTCTTCCATTGTCTCAAACAAAAAAAATGCTGGGCAGAGTGGCGGGCTGTTCGCAGTGGCAATGGGCAAAACTGAAGCGGCCTTTGGAGCAGAAAAACGGGCAGCCTCAGGAGATCTCAAACAGCAGCAAATAGCACGGGCAGATCTACAGCGAAGAAGAGGTTCACGGGCAGCATCAAATAATGCGGGCAGATCTGCAATAGGAACAAGAGCGTGCAACCTAAACAGGAGCGGAATCTGGAGCAAAAAATCGGGGCAGCAGCTGGAGATGGCCTTGTCTTCAAGATGGAGGAGAGCATACTCTCTTGCACTTAGAGAAAGAGAGAGAGGGCATGGCTTCTCTTTTTGGCCTCCCTCTCCCCAATCTCTAGGAGCAAAAGAGCAGTGGCTCTGATACCACATGAAGGCACAGGAACGGAATGAAATGGAAATGAAATGACAATACAAGTGCAAAGCAATGATAACCAACAGTACTCACATGTAGGCCAAGAGAGCTTGATGTTGATTGATGTCACAAAACTAGAAAGTACAATGCCTTTATAGAATAGGCACACACACTCTAGGAGTCACATGTATATCGGATAAGTCCCATAGTGACACATGGCACTCTAGGATATAAAGTAGTCTAGTACTACTCTAGAACACTAGAAAACACTCACTTTGGCTTCATGTTCCAACATAGTAAAACCTTCTCCCGCACATAGTGATAATGCACCTCAATGTGCTTTGTTCTAGCATGAAAGACTGGGTCCTTTGCCAAGTGTATACTGCTCATGTTGTCACAATAAATGACAACTGGCCCATCTGTAGACTGATGCATATCATAAAGTAGCTTATGCAACCAAGCTACCTCACATGCAGCCATTGCTGCACCCCTGTACTCAGCCTGTGCTCGACAAGGCAACTGTAGGCTGTTTCTTGCTGCTCCAAGTGACTGTAGCACTCCCAAAAGAGAACACATATCCACTGGTAGATCGTCTATCAGAAATGCTACCAGCCCAATCAGCATAAGTGTATCCATGCAACTGTATCTGAACCCCAGCCTCATAAAATAGTCCATACTGCAATGTGGACTTCACATACCTGAGTATGCGTCTAGCCGCATCCAAATGCGGTTTCCTTGGAGCCTGCATAAACTGACTTACCAATCCAACAGCATAGCTTAGATCTGGCCTGGTAATAGTCATATAAATCAAACTTCCTACTATGCGTCTGTACATAGTAGGGTCTTCCAAAAGCTCATCTGCATCTGTGCTCAGCTTCACATTCTGCTCCAAAGGAACTGAAATAGGCTTACAGCCTGTCATTCCATATTTGGACAGCATGTCCAATCCATACTGCCTCTGCAAGAGCTGTATCCCACTTGGTGATCTAATCACCTCAATGCCTAAGAAATAACGTAGCTCTCCCAAATCCTTCATCTCAAACTTCTGCCTCAATAGCATTTTCACATGAAGGATATCTTCATCACTATCACCTGTGATGATCAAATCATCAACATAAATGACAAGCAGCATAATCCCTTTCTCTGTTTTTCTCACATAGAGTGAGAAATCTGCCTTGGAAATCTGAAAGCCAATAGTGACAAGATATTGTCCTATCTTGTCAGACCATGCTCTAGGTGCTTGCTTCAAGCCATACAAGGCTTTCTTCAACCTGCAAACAAACTTAGGATGAATAGCATGAACATAACCTGCTGGCTGCTCCATAAAGACCTCTTCTTGCAAATCACCATGCAAGAAGGCATTCTTTACATCCATCTGATGTAAAGACCATCGCCTTTGATGCAGCCATAGCAATGGCTGCTCTTACAGTTGCTATCCTTGCAACCGAGCTGAAAGTTTCTTCATAATCAATGCCATATGTCTGTGCATACCCCTTGACAACTAATCTTGCCTTGTATCTATTCACAGAACCATCTGCATTGTGCTTGATCTTATAAACCCACTTACAGCCAATTGCATTCTTGTCTTTAGGCAAAGGCACCAATTCCCATGTAGCATTAGCATCCAAGGTATCCATTTCTTCATCCATGGCTTTCTCCCATTTTTCATTTCCCATGGCTTGTTGCTCAAAAGAAGTGGGTTCTGGTTCCTGTATCACTTTGACCATATAGGCATAGTGAATGGCTATAAATCCATCTTATTTCAGCCTATCCATAGGATACCTAACCCTGGTAGACCTGTGCAAAATAGGCTCACTTCCAGGTGCTCTCAAAACATCCCTGGTCTTCCTTACTCCAGGTGTAACTACAGAAGGAATACCCCACTCATCATCAATGCTCTGTTCTGAGCTACTGGATTCACCATCCACATAAGAGTGACCTGCATTCACATCAAACATGGGCTGATCTACCTTCTCTTTTCCTTTTCGTGATACCTGCATACCACTCTCTGCATTGCTTTGAGGAGATTCTCCTGATCTCAATTTGCCTGTCCATGGTGAAGTATGTGAACCACTGCTAGAGGACACTCCAGGTCCACTAATATTTTGTGATTGCTGCTGTGAATTCTGTGCAGCATTACCATTTTGTGCATCTACATCAATCATTACATTTACTGGTTTATACCGGCTGCTCATCTCATCAAAAACAACATCTCTGCTCACCGAGAACTTTCTGTAGAAGGGTTATAGCATCTATACCCTTTCTGCTACAGAGAATAACCAATAAAGATGCACTTCTCAGCTTTTGGATCCATTTTGGACCTCAACTCATCTGGCACATAGACATAGGCAATGCAACCAAAAATTTTCAAATGAGAAATATCTGGTTTCCTACCAGTATACATCTCCTCTGGCGTCATGCCATGTATTGCTGCAGTGGGAGTCCTGTTCATTATATAAACTGTTGTAGCAACTGCTTCAGCCCAATAATAATCTGGTAGATCTTTTTCATTTAGCATAGACCGGGATACCTCTCCAATATGCCTGTTTTTCCTTTCTGCAATTCCATTTTGCTGTGGGGTATGACTACATGAATATTGCTGCTTTATACCATGCTCCTGCAAGAACCTTGCAAACTCATTTGAGAGGTACTCTCCCCCTCCATCTGACCTTAGGCATTTTATTTGCAGGCCTGTTTCTTTTTCAACCATAGCTTTAAAAGCTTTGAAGTGCCCAAACACTTCACTTTTCTTTTTCATAAAATACACCCAAAGTTTTCTGCTGAAGTCATCAATAAATGTGACAAAATAGTGACAGCCTCCAATAGATGCAGCTTTAGTAGTCCACACATCAGAGTGGATTAATTCCAATGGCTTTTTACTCTCTTGAACATGCCTAGGAAAAGGTTTCCTTGCCTGTTTCCCAAATTTATAGGCTTCACAAACCTTGTGCATTTCTGCAACCTTGAATTTAGGCAATCCTGTAACAATATTTTGGGCTTGCATTGATTTAAGTCGTCGTATATTAACATGACCAATGCGTTTGTGCCAAATATCAATATCTGCAACTACACTGGTCCCATGTGCAAACATTGCTGCACTTAATCAGGCATGTCCGCATCCAACGTAAACATCCTGCCCTTCTTCTTTCCTTTTGCTATCAAGCGACCGTTATTTTTTATATCCTCAACAAAGCATCCATGAGGATTAAATCTAACCTGCAAGCCCTGCTCAACCATTTGACCAACAGAAACCAGGTTCTTGTGATGTTCGGGACATGAAATACATCGGACAAGTATTTCTTTTTCCCATCCTACATAGACAAAGGAATTTTACCAATCTGCATAATAGGATGTGCAGTATCATCACCAGTCTCCACAAATCCTGGCTTTTCCATTTTCCTTGCATCTTGCATCCATTCTGCATGACCTGTCATGTGGTTTGATGCACCTGAGTCAACATACCACACATCATTTTGTTCTTCTGCACTTGTCACAGAATTGGTCATATGCTGCACCATAAATAGATGCTCATTTCTGTCATCACCCTGCCTACTAGAAGATGCATAATTGCCTTGCTGCACTTTTCCATTCATAATGTCATTCTGCTTTTTATAGTAGTCCTTAGCCATATGACCCATTTTGCCACAATAGTAGCATTCAACATTGCTGTTTGCATTTTGGCCTCTCTGCCATCCACCACGGCCTCTTTGGCTCCCCCTGCCTCTAGAGTTACCATGTCCTCCTGCATAGGACTGGTTTTCTTGCGTTTGCTGCATATTTTGATTTCTACCATGGCCTGCAGATCGGCCTCCTCTACCTCTGCCAGCATTTGAGTAGAAGACAGTTTCTTTTGAAGTTCCTGCTGAAGAAGATGCACCCCCATTTCTCTGCTCTTCAGAAATTAGAAGAGCAAACAACTCTTCAAAATCAGGAAATTTTTCACGGACGGCAATGGATGTCCGGAACTGTGCATAATCCTTTCCTAGACCATTCAAGGTCACAGAAACTAGATCATCATCTTCCACTGGCGACCCAATGGAAGCAAGTGCATCTGCAATTTTCTTCACTTTCATGTGGTAGTCATTTATGCTCAAATTTTCTTTCTGCACATTGTGCAACTCCTGTTTGAGTTGCATTTTCTTGGCTTGCGTATTTGTGCTGTACATTTTTGCCAAAGTATCCCATGCCTCCTTTGGCGTACTTGCATCCTGAATATGCACAATCATGGAGTCCGAAATACTGATAGACAGCCAGTATATAACTTTCCTGGCTCTCTCATGCCATCCTTTAAATGCCTGCATTTCCTGTTGATTGGGAACATTAGGAAGAACAGGTTCTTCTTCATTTCCTATAATGAACTCCCAATAGCCTTTTCCCATAAGGAAATTCGTCATTCTAAACTTCCATGCCTGGAAGTTGTTCTTGTCAAGCTTTTCAGTGACAATCTGTGAAAGAGAATCAGATGCCATTACAGAACACTGCAAAATATTCTATCACTGCAAAAAAAAACACAGCTTTTGCCTCACACGGGTAGATCTGCAAAACTGACGAAAGTGGTATTTCACCACACAGTCACTTCCTAGTGACGATTTTGCATCAATAGGCAACAAGCATGATTCTGCAACTCCCAATATCTCTGCACATAGGCATACGATGCAATTTCTGCGGCAACTTTTCACTGACTAGCCGCGCAGTGGTCGCACAGCCAAAACAGGGCCTTTTTCTGAGTGCCTGCGAAGAACTTCCGCCTTCAAAACGGGCCCTGAAATGGCCTCTCCCGCAGCATATATTGCGCTCTCGCCACACCGTGAAGGGCGTCTCAATTTGAGACAGTGCACTCTTGCACTTCTGGCTGTGCTACCTGCAGAGATTTGCTCCCAAACTCGAAATAGGAAAGCAACACTAGTCCTCTTACCAGGACACCACGAACTTGGCTTGCTTTCTTGAGCTCCTTACCACGAACAAGGCTCTGATACCATGTGAAGATAGTGGGAGAGGGGGAAGGAGTCTCACTTGCGGCTTTCTCACATGCACAATGGGGGAATACACACAAAGGTGGAGGCTGAAAACAGTTTTCCTCTTCTTAGTTGTGAAAGCCAAAAGAACTCTAGTACAAAGAAATAGAAGAACCCTATATGTGGGTCTCAAACCAAACTCAACTAACTAAGGTGGCATACTAACTGAGCCACAAACTAGAGTGGATAAGGATAGCTATCATCGGGCGGTGTACCAACCACATCTCCAGCTAACAAGTCGGTGACATAAATACACAACGGTCACCCTGGCATATCGCGAGTGGAGCTCGATATCTCAACAATCTTTGCCAGTCAAAGTTGTGAAGGATCATTAAATAAGCCAGACAAGTATTTGGTTTCATCTTTCAAGGCTTGATTCAATATTCGAGACCCAAACGGTGAGGAAACAAACAATACTGCCACCTGGCATAGCTTGTTGGTGGCAAGCTATGCAAGGAGGGGGTATTTTTTTCTTAGAAGATATTATTTTTAACCCCCTCCTTGCATAGCTCGCCGATCAGCTATGCCAGAGGGAAAAACATCTGCTATGTTGGGTGGCTTGCTGGCAATTTGATGAGTGCTATCTATGACTAGATTACAAGCTATCATGGAAGCTCATAACTCTCATGATTCCTCATCTATCATCATAAGATCACTTCCATACTTTTCATTGATAGGCTCCACAAAAGATCTAGACGTATTGAGCACATATGAGGTTGTGCCTCGAGAGAAGATTTTCTTATTATTGTGGTGAAAGCTCCGACTATGGTTAAAGTCCTCAAATCAAGCTTGAAGGAAAGAGTGAGCTTGGCAAGATAAAGGGCAGGATGGTGATGAAGGTATTCGATAGCCCAACGTAGGTGGGCATGATAGGGCCGATGGCGACCATAGTCTTGATTCTTTTGTATACGTTGGTGTCTTGTTGCCGTGAGATGAAGGAGGTTTCTTTGTTTCAAGTGGATCTCAATTACTGAAGGCATGGATTGGTGGGGTGGCAGGACATCAATGGTGACAAATCTTGATTGAGATCATCGATGATTCACAAGGGAGGGAGGTCATGAGGTAGCCAAAGCTAGGGTAGTGGAGGAATAAAGTACGGTGGGTGGTGTAGGAATAGGTCCTCTATACATGTCTGTCAAGGAAAAAACTCATGGAAAGGAAGGAGCGATGAAACAAGAGGCAAAAACTAACATGAGGAACCAATGGAGCACCATCACCGAGCATCCTCTTGCTCGATAAAATCACTAGCTCCTTTGAGTCCAAATTTGAAAGCCTTGAACTACAAGATCTCATCCAAATCATGCTCTATCAAGCATCGACAAGGTAGTTATTTGCTCAAATCAAGCACAAAGGTAGAATACAGCTCATGCCCCCACCTTGCTACCCTTTCATTGACTAGAGTGCTAGCCATAGCATCGACCATCAAGACAACTATATAATGGGCATGACAAGGATGATAGAGAGGCACTCGGGGAAGTCAAGAGCAACAAGCACTCATCATTGAAGCTCCCTCACTAGTATATAGCTCTCTATCCATAGCTACATCCAAGTCCCTCCCTTGACACTACCTGCAAGTACAAAGTTTGAGCGAAGAGTAGGGAGGGAGAAAGCTTGATAGAAGGGTAGAGAGTTTGAAACATAGGGAATGGAGAGAGAGATATCTGTAGGGAGAAGAAAAGATAGGGTAGATAGGGGGAGAGAGAGAGAGAGAGAGAGAGAGAGAGAGAGAGAGAGAGAGAGAGAGGGGGGGGGGGGAAGAGGAAGAGAGAGGGGAAGAGGGAAGAATAGAGAGAGAGGTGAGAAGAAAAGAGGAGAAAGAGAGAGAGAGAGAGAGAGAGAGAGAGAGAGAGAGAGAGAGAGAGAGAGAGAGAGGGAGGGAGGGAGGGAGGGAGGGAGGAAGGGGGGGGAGAGAGAGAGAGAGAGAGAGAGAGAGAGAGAGAGAGAGAGAGAGAGAGAGAGAGAGAGAGAGAGAGAGAGAGAGAGGGGGAGAGAGAGTCATCTGCAATGGGCATGGGTTTCACGACTGCTATGCCTATTGGTGTTGTCTCCTCGGTTGCATGGATAAAATTGGTTTCTTTGAGTAGTGTGTTAAAGGCCTTGTCATCAAGAAGGTCGACCGGAGCTATAGAGGAGATGGATGGGGAGGTCTCATGCTATGCAATGGTGGTGTTAGAGGCATTAGAAGAATACTCGGGCATTGTTGTCCAAGGGAGGGAAGGTTGGGTGGGTTGGGCAGGATCGGGCGGGATCCATAAGAGATGGTGGTGGAATTTTGACAGGAGGGGTGGTAGAATTAAAGAGGGTGATGGCTTCTTGGCCTTCTTCCTTGGTGAATTCCTCGGGGTATGCTACATGAATTGTTTCAAAATTGCTCACCAAGGGCTCAAGTGAGACTTGGAGAGCTTGTAGCACCCTGTTGAAGAGGATTATTATGCCGAGGGGGTTGTATGTGGTGGATTGGAATGCCATAAGGTGCCCTTGAGATTGGATTGCACAGCCTCGGCTGTAGGTCTGCATCTAATTAATGTTTGCTTCTTGTAGACTTTCGGGGGTGCAAACCCATGGCATGAGTTCCTCAGGCTTTACAATTTGCATCACTTCATCATCCATTGGATAATTAAGGGACTCAGTGATGATGCAACACTATTCCTAAAAATTGAGAAGAATAGGATGGGCGGCTAGAGTCTAGAGGTTGGAGGGGCAGAGGAGAGACAGAGAAGTGGGTTGGAGATCTAACGAAAAATATGACATGGCTAGGATGGGACGGTAGTGGTCGGGGTTACGTGGAAGAGAATGGTTTAGAGGGCATTAGGAGGAAGTGGAGCTGTGAGGTCTAAGTGGAAGATGAGGTTTTGTGCACGGAGTGCATCAAAGTGCATTTGGAGTGTTTGGGGGATGGTGTGTGGTGCAAGTGTGTATGTGGCAAACTATGCATAGACCTCCCTGTACATCTGAAACTCCTATTGCTCCCAGTTTTCCAAACTTGACTCTTCTAATTGGATGGGGACATGCAGTCGTTCATTCTCTGCTTGGAGGGACACAGTAAGTGCCCGTTCTTGTGCCAGGAGATCCTACAGAGATTGGATCTATCCTTCTTATAGTGCTCCTATGTTTTGGCATACTGTGCCTCTGGCTGCGCCTTTTGCTCCAATGTGCTTTCAGGCCAGATTCCGCCTTGTTGACTTGGTCCATGAGAGTTTGAACTAGGGATTCGCTTGTGGCAAGGTCATCTTTGAGCTTCATTAGGGCCAGCTTGAGCCCTTCAGATTTTGCACAGTACTCCTTTGCTCTGTCTTCGGCTACTTGACTCGTGGCTTGCGTGGCAACCATTATAGTGTGACTATTGTGTGTAGAGAGTTGTGCCTAAAGGAGACTTGCTAAGAGCTGTGAGGCCTGTTCCTACCTCCTCTGCAAAATTGTGCCGGCGACCTATGGAAGCAGTGCCATGGCTTCAAATAGGTGTTGTTCCATCAAGTCCACACTCGATAGTTGCTTGACCAACATGTGGCTATAGCCACCTGGTGCCCTATATTGGGGTGTAATGCAAAATTGTAGAGCCTCTGCTAGGCTTGCCCATGGATACGAGGAAGTGCCGGTGGTGAAGGATGTGGTCTCCTAGGCTATTGTGGAGACCGAGACATAGGGTGCAGTGGGAGTGGTCGACGTGGTTGTGGCTCTTGGATGGAGGCCAATGGTGACTATTTCATCACCTGGGACGTTTTCAATTAGGATGGGCTCTTGCTGAACCCGTTTGCCCCTGTTTTGAGGTTCCACCTATTGGAGTCATAGTTGTGTCGACTCATGAATTCTTGCATCTAGCGGTCCTCATACTACGTGAGCAACTGGTTTGGGTCTGGTTGCACATGGCTGACCAGAGTGCCACTGGGCATTGTCCTTGCTCGCTTGGGATTGACCTCTGTCTCTTCTGGCTCTATCTACCTTGGCCCTATAACAGAATTTTCACCCAACCTGAAGCCGACTGGTGGATGCTGCTACAATAAGTAGTTAGAGCATTGGGTTGGCAATTACTTCCCCGTGCATCTTGAGGTCATCCCTCATCTGGCTATCGACATAGTCTGCCCAATTTGTGGCCTCAGGCTCCACCAAGCGTAGCAAGATATTGGGCACGACGGACTGATGGTGGTCCATGTGCTTGACTTGCATTAGCCATTGCAAGGCTCTTGCTAGTCTTTCCACCTTGGGCTTGTGAATGGCAGAAAAGTGGATTTGGCCCTTGCTCTTTTGTCAATCATAGTGGTAGACCTTGCTAAGGGCTTCTAGCTTCTTCTTTGTCGAGTACTTTTTGTCGATGACTGGCAGGCCAAAGGCGACACATACCACGTCTTGATTGATTTGGTAGTGATGGAGAGTTCTTGTTGCATCTCATAGGATGCCAACGTTGGTGTTGCTATTGTATGCCTGGATGAACTCTGCCAAAAGTTTCATGTCTAGGTGGCATGGGAAGCGGTCTACCACTTTGCTCAAGCCAGCAACTCTGAGTGCATCCTACACCTCTAGCTCCTTAAGTGTTGCATAGGCTACCGCTATATGGTAATGGAGGGTGTAGTCATGACCCTCATAGGCCAAGCACAAGTGCACAATGCACGTGTCCAATTCCTAGAGCCAAGCTTCTCCAAGTAGTGAGTGTGATTGGGAGCGCACGACCTTGTATTTGCCTTCTGTGGGAGTCGGTGTGCACTTCCTTGATATTGGGGGGGTGTACCAGCTACTGTTGTACCCTCCTGGGTGGCTTGTCTATTGGACACTTCTTCCTCCTCTTGCAAATCTTCTATGGGGAACTCAAAAGGCATATGGATTGTCTCATAGAAGGGGTGCTTTGGGAATCTGAGGGGCTAATGGCTTGTGGAATAGGGTGGGGTCCCAACTCAATTTTGAATTCGAAGAATTCATTTTTCGGGATCCATAGGGAAGAGTGATGGCAATTGAGTGATGAGGGAGTTGGTGGATGAGGAAGAGTGGGAGGACATAAATAGGTTTTTCTAGATGGCAGCGGAAGAGGGCAGGAGGCTGTGAGAGTTTGGGGGAAACTACTATGGCGATGATCTGGCGAATAAGGCCTCTTTATATAGATTCTGCATCCCCACAACCAGGGGGATATTTTGATGGCAATGATCAGTGGGGTATGTGGATGGCAACGGTCAGCGGGGTACCGTTTTGGTGACGGTCGACATGATTTGAGGATGGCATCAGTCGGTGGGATAAGTCGATGGCAACGATTGGTGGGGTATCATTTTGGCGATGGTCAGCATGATCTGACGATGGCATCAGCCAGTGTGATAGGTCGATGGCGATGGCCAGTGTGATCTGAAAAAGGCTGCGACTGGCAGGATACTTGATGGCACCGCCTGATGGGATCTGGGATGGCAATGATTGGCATGATCTAACAATGTGACGGTCGGCATGATACAGGATTGTGACATTATGTGACGGTCGGCATGATACGGGATTGCGACGTTTGGCATGATACTTCTATAGCAACGATCGGCGGGATACTGATTGTGTAGAGAAGTAAAAAAGGGGGGTGGGAAGATGCATGGGAGAGGGAGCAAGTGGAGTGCATTTGTGCGGTGTGGGATTGATTGTGAGGGCAGCATGTAAGATGGTGAAAAAAATGCAAAAAATGGACGTACTGACCCTAATCACCTAGTGCTGACCATGGATGTGTGTGTATGTGCATGTTCAATAGTGACTTGTGGGCTATGCATGCATCGGGTGAGATGCCTATCGTACTGACTCACCTAGAGATGGACTTGATGATTATGAGGAAGGTAGTGTGGATGAACATTGTGCTACCACATAGCATGTTAAAAGCCACATAGAGAAAGTCTCCAGCTTGTGTTTTACCTTGGGTGCCAGAGGCACATTAGTGTCGGGCCTAGTTGTTGCGATGTGGTCTGTTTCCATGGGGAAAGCGGGTTCTTGTGTGACTACCCTTGGCATAGACCCTTGCTTCCATGAGTAGCTCAGTACCATTGGAGATGGTACAATCGTAATTGCTTTTGAGGAATTGCCTCGGGATTGGAGGGAGGTTCTTGTGTGACTCCTCGTAGTGGAGGGTCGGTCCTTGTGCTACTCCTTGGCTACCCTTGGCGATATTTGTGTTGAGTTGGACTATTCGTGGTGGCAATAGAGCGTATTTGGGACTTTGGGTCTAGTCTTTCGTGTTTGGTTCATCGTCAGTAGGTTCTTGTGATTCTGCATCTCGAGTCGATGCAGGTTCTTGTGTTGCTGCCTTCGGAACCTTCACAGCTTGTACCATCATCTTTGGCACCACGTGATGTTCTTGCCTTGGACACCCAATTGTTTGGTGCTGACATAGCTATTGGGGGTTGTGGTAGTGGAGGAGGTGGATTGGAGCTTGAAGCTCGAAGCGCAAGCTAGCGGTGTGGCCTCCTCCTTGGAATGGATGGTTTCAAAAGAGACGTTCCTGGGCCACTGGGGTCTTCTATGCTACTTGGACTTCCTCTGGGCATTGGATCTGATTGAAGTGGTATTGGGCATAGAGGATAGCTGCTTGTACTTGATGTTCATAAATTTCTTTAGTGGAGGATGGTAGTGGTGGGGAAATGGGCAATGGCACCGGTTTACCAATGTGGCTAGCTTTCTTCTCCCTTTCGGATTGGACTTTTGTTGGGGGGTTGGAGGTGGATGGGGCTTCTGGTCTGCCCTATTGTGTAGCTTTCTTGTTGTGGACCCGTGAGGGTGGAACTAAAAGAGCAGGACTTGGTCCACACAACAAGATGACCACCGTTCGACCACCATTTATGAGTGAAGCAATCCGGGCATGCCAGTCGATTTGACAGTTCACGATGTAGCACCAAGTTCTTCCAAATATAATTTGTTTATCAATTGCTTCTATGGGGAGAACATAAAAGCATATTTCCACTACCTAGCAAAAAACCATTATACTTAAATTCGCAAAACCCAAGGTTTGTATAATTTGGCTGTTGATAGCTCTTACTGAAGCGACGGTGAGGGTTAGGGGTACCTGTAGCTTTTCCCATACCTCATGGGAGATGAAGTTGTGGCTCACTCCTAGATCTACGATTGCTTTGATGTGCATGCATGGAACTTGCAGTTGAACAAGCAACGTAGTTGGCTCTACTATTATCTCATATGTTAGTTCCACTTGTTCAATCGTTGCCTTAAGTAGTGTCATTTGCTTATGCTATCGGAGCTTAGCGTTACAAGCTCTGGCTTCCTCGATGGCCTGGCGTTTCGTCTTGGCCACCTTGGCCTTGAGTTCTTTTTCTCTATGCATGGTAACATGATTATTTTTGTATATCATTGAGTCCCAAGCCCATGATTCAATGCGATATTAAAAGAATATTGTTTGTAAATTTGAAATTCAAGTTGGTAATATTTAATGTGATAACTGTCATGTTGTAGGAATTTAATGCGATATTGTTTGTATAATTGAAATTCAGGTTGATAAGATTTGATGCAATAAGTTTCATGTTGATACGATTGCATGTCATTTTTAAGGTTAAATAGGCACATGGAGGGAGAGAACATTCTCCCATAGGATTCTCCCAAACCACAAGCACAACTAGAGGATTCTCCAAATCTACAACAACATTCGCGGATCATCCCGTTCCACAACCATATTTTATGTCTCAAGAGGCCGATTTGGTTGACCAACTGAATCACGTCGAGGCTCAAGCAATCCTTAACGCCCAAAGAGAGATGCTAGGAAGGGAGGGATTGGGTGTGTTCACCATTGGTCCGGTCAACGATGGCACCATGCAAGGCAACCCACTCTCTCTTTGACAAGTGGCCCGAATCCATCAGAGTTCATAAGAAACATCTTGTTTCTTCAAACTAGAAATGCTAGAAACAGGTATGCACATCCTAAGTTGTTTGACCTACGGCACAAGAGTCTTGCACACATCCTTCTCCAGTGATTTATAGAGGTGGAAGGGAACATGCCCAACAACTAGTAGATTCCCATCTTCTTCATTTAGCAGGTGTATGTCCACGATGTCTTGCATCAATGTGTAGATTGGAACGACAAGCATCAATTTTCAGGAACAGGAAAGGGATGTCTTGCTGAGCGCAAGCGAGCAAGAAAAGAGAATAGAGAGCTAACATCTAAAAGTCCTCGCATTCTAACTCCCCAATCACATAAGGACCTCATTGACCTAGCAACTACTACCATACCTCTTTGTTAGCAGGGTGTTACTATTGAGGAGTTACAAGATCGCATTGCATCACATACCAAAGAGATTAAGGACTTGTGAGCACACGTACCCATGCTGGAGGCTGAGCTTTCATGGTATAGAGGTTCTCTTGGGGACTTGGATGTGACTGAGAGTGTTGATACATTTGATTTTGAGGACCTGACCAATCTAGATTCTCGAGGTGTAGGACCAAGCACTCATAGATGTGGGACCTAGTACATCTATCCCTTGAGATTTTATGCAATTGTATTGGTGGATTATCAATTGTGAACTTCATATGTTATGATGAACCAATTGTACTTCATATGTAATTTTGTAAAGTTGATCTTGAGATATATTGAAGTGGATTATATGGATTTTGTAAAGTTTATCTTGAAACATATTAAAGTGGATTATGTCATGTATACTCATGTGACTGAGCTAACATTGATGTAGTGCACATAATAGTTAGATCAACCCTTATGCCTTGAAAATATAAACTTTGATTTCGCAATATGATTGTTCTCCCCTTTTTCTCAAAGATGCATCGGCTAGGTTGGCTTGAAAGTATTTGCAAGTCACAAGATTAGCTCTAGCTATTATGTATACCAGATCATCCATAAAATGAATATGTCCAACGTAAACAACATTTAACTCCAAACCATCATTTAAAGTAATGTACAAGTCATTATCTTCATGCCTTGAAAATATAAGAGCTTCATCCCTTCGCTTTCAAGTACAAAATGAGACAACATGGATATGAGCATATGCTCTTTTCCATCACTTAACATATTGTCTTATCCATCCCCTCACATGAAACATACCAACCTACATATTTAGATCTTCATCCCTTCGCTTTCAAGTAACAAATGAGACAAGATGGATATGAGAATATGTACTTTTCCATCACTTAACATATTCTCTTATCCATCCCCTCACATGCAACATACCAACTTACATACGAATAGTTTCATATAATTCAGTCGTAGTAGGTAGGCCAATTTGCCTTGATCTTCTAGAAGCACGTTCTTACAAAGCTCTCAAAAGTTACTTATGACTTCTATATTTTGTGATCAAGCATGCGTTTGATATTGTGGATGTATTGCAAACATGGCTCCATGCAAAGGGGTTTGCATTTACTTCCATCTCTTATTAGCCAAATATAATACTTGTTACTTTTCCCTAGCTACAAATAACACGAATTCTTTAGCCTATTGTATTGCTTCGGACATCTTCCAATACACTTTACCCATAACAAAGGCATCAACGTCAACCATCCTCAACCATCACAAATGGATATCCAATTTTGCTAACATGTATCACAGGAGGGGGGACACCCAGTCGCTAAATTTTTTGCTACCCCTGCGAATTTCGAATTTTCACACCTCTTGCCAATCGAATCTTCGAATATTAAGTACTTGCAACCTATCCCTGCCCTACAAATGCCCTACAACCCACACGCACCTCGACGTGACCTTACGCAGACTTTGGTTTGGCATTGTCTTCTTTCGAGTAAGTTGTCTTTTATTCTTTGCTCACCTCACAAGCTAGTTTCTTTGGGTCTATTCTGGCTGATTGTGGCCATGGAGTCAATGGCAACATGGATCTCGCCATGACTTACAAGAGAAGCAGACAGAGTCTGAGAGACAGGAAAGTTGAAAAGCCTAGTCAAGGCACAAGGAACATATTGGAGATCAAGAAAATTATGGCACGATATCGAAATGGCAATAGGAGACACTTTGGCAACATTTGCGAAGGGAGAAACAATGAGAATAAAGAAGACTCCTTTTCCTTTTGCAGAGCAGCAACAACAAGTAGTTGCAGATGCATGCATTCGGTCATTGCCATTAGAGCAAAGAACATGAGCTGTGGTGTCACGATTGGTGGGAGCATTCAAGGCAACAACATCATACCATTCAGGTGAATACCAATCTCGAGTCTTCACAAGCTTTAGCCTACACCCTAAAGTTCATAGAGTAACAACCCTACCAACACCTTGAGAGATGCACGCCCAAGAGATGATGCTCTCTAACCTAAGAAACATCCTACAAAAAGTGAAAGGGGTGCATACCTTAGATCAACTAGCTACAAAGAGGGAGACATAAGCTATGTTGGTGTCCCTTGAAACAAAGGAGAAATGACTGGGGCAAACAATGTTGAAGATGTTAATCAAAGGGACCAATGTGGCTCTAACAGTTGAATGTATAGCAGAAGAAATGCACAATCATCTCAATCCAAGAAGTCTGTGGGCTTCAATAGAATGCAAGAAAATCAGAGACAACCTAAGTGCAGAAGCCATTGCTAGATTGATGACATTTTGGCATGGAAATATGAGACTCCAAGCTAGGAAAACATAGTTCAAAACACCTTAGGTTGTGTGTATGCCTTGAGCTCCATATATACACATCAAACCATTGAGTTGCCCAATGCAAAAAATACTTTGCATCCTCTAGAACAAGAAATGTGACATCGAGATCAGGTCCTGTGTTGAAGTCTCATACTTGCTATGCATAAACATGCCATCGTGGCCAAAACAACTCTTTTTTACAGTTGTGTGGATGAACCAACACGCCGTTCATGTCGAGAATAAGAGCATTGCGAGAGAGAGAGAGAGAGAGAGAGAGAGAGAGAGAGAGAGAGAGAGAGAGAGAGAGAGAGAGAGAGAGAGAGAGAGGAGAGAGAGAGAGAGATGGCTTTTAGCATTCTTAGAGCAGTGTCAAAGGAATGTGCTCGTAGAGAATTGTGAAAAGATAGAGCTTGGAAGAGCAAAAAGTGTACACACACACACACATCCCCTTTTGGACCCTTGCAGTCCTTGGAGTTTATCAGTACTTTAATAATAATGATAGTCATTACTGACAATAATGATAATGATAATCATTACTAACACACACAATCACCCCATTGGGGAACACTGTGTTTTTCAAGCTCTTGCAAAAACTTTAAAATTTTAAACTTTAGTACACTAGAATATGGGACTTGTTTCTACTTATGTTAGGTCAACCAAAAGATTTGGGATATACATTTGGTGGCTTTACCATGGTTTGAGATCTACCAAGACTAGTCCCTTGGTTTTGTGGGAATCATATGTCTAACTTTTCCATTCCTTCCCTAGGGGACCCTTTGGGACTATTTCAATCCCTTGGGACCTTATGGGTCTATATGGACTAACTTGATAGACCCATTGGATCTTTTAGTAACATAAATATGGGATATATATATATATATATATATATGCCATTGGCCAATTCTCACCCATGGCCAATCCTCCCCTATTGTTAATGAATATTTATCCAACTACTATTGAGATGTTGAGAGTGAAGAGGACAGTAGGTCTTTATATTGTATTAAACAACATAACATAAGAGATCTATTCCGATTAATTAAAAAAACATTTGTTGGAATACACTCTAAGAGATTTGCTATAATTAGGGATAAGAAAGAGCATACAACATTGTACTTGGAGAATTATGAGATATTGGATTTTTGTAGCTCATATTGCTTAGAAACATTATAAAGGATCCCAATTTGTCACTAACATATCAGATACTTTGGATGGAATGTTGTACATACGAACCGTAGGCTCAAGGAGAGTTGACATGACTCTGGATCAAGGAGAGTTGACACTAACTAAAATAGTTGTATTTTCATACATAAAATAAATATTATTGGATGTAATGTAGTAAGTCCTTCAGTAATCCACTCGACCGAATCTCAGACTTGGTTGGGACCATATTTATAACAATCTAATTTTAATCAAGAGTAGTGAACACTGACCAAGATGGTAGTAAGTGGAGTACAGAGCATTAATGAGAGTTGAAGCACGAGTTATGCATGGGGGAGGGCATCTCATTGGATTTGGAGGCGGGAAAGAGAGTAATCTATACTTTGGATCCTCTGGAAGTCCATCTCCTTTGAGTAGCCGGCCCAAATTTGAATACCATGGCTCTGAAGAATGACAACACCATGTCAATGTTCATGGAGAGTGCATCTGTGGTTTGCACGAAACAATGTCTTCTCCTGGTTGGTCCTGCACTATTACTTACCTTTATCTACCAACTAAAAATACAAAAAACAAGTGGAACTTGAGCTGCACTACCCAATGGACTCTTGAACATTTTGAGCTATCACCGAACTACCCAGGTGCACCTCCATAGAAGGAAATCTGTCGATTTGTCGGTCTCCATTTCCAACTATGGATTCATGATATGGTAGAGCAACCAAATGACTTTCTATCATCTCTAATCAGTGTCTCATGAGTCGTCAGGATACGATGCTACCTCTCTTGCTAGATCTCTAGCTGTTTAGTTGTAGGACTCGAATAAAGGATCTCTGTACTTGGTCCCTTCCTTCATGCTATTATTATGAAGTTTTGCCAAACAAGGAACGAAGACAGGGGATACACATTGGATATGATATTTGGGCATAGTAGATTAGGAGTCGTGAGGTCTCCATGAGCTTTCATTTTTTGAATGAACCTGATTTATCAGGAGCTCATAACGATCCAAGCATGTTGTTGAGACCTTGTTAGAAGCATTGTTATTATTTTACTCTGGAGCACAAAAGCCAACCTTTCGTCACTATACTCAACGATTGGACATTACTTGTGGGTGGTGGTTGATTCATCTAAGGTTGCAATAGATTTGTTTATGATCAGCTCTTATACGCGTAACTCTATAAGCTCTGAAAGCTTAGATTGAGAGGAAGAAAGCCCACGTAGAAAGTCCTACTAGCAGTCATGCAATCATGCAATAATGCATTTAACCACATTGAGAAGGCATACCAAAAGTTGCGGGTTTATAGCTACAGGTAGCTGACAAAGCTAATTGAGTAGAGCGTGCCCAATACCACTGTTCGTCCACCCAAGACCTTCTCGCTTGTCGTCTGCTCAACAGCCCAAGTGCCAACTGCAAATTTGGAGCTAGTGCGACTTCTTAGCTCCAACCTCTCATTGACTAGTCCTTGCTCAAACTGGTTGCCAAGGTAGCCTAGCAAAACGACCCTTCACGTTATGTATATGAGATCGCAGGGACGTGTGGGAATTAGAGGATTCTACTTTTTGTTTAGAAGCCGTGAGCACTGGCACCTTGGACTCACTAGTCACATAGATAACTACGTGATAGAGAAGCATACACAAATTCACAAAATACCTTCTGTGTTGCATGCAGACAAGGGATTCTAGACCTTTTTTTTTTTTTTTTTCTTGCTCCATTATGTATTCCCATGAGGGCCAAACAACACGCTTGGACTCATCTCATAGGGACGAGGAATTCCCTTCATCCAGAGCACTCCATGGTTTCATCTATAGCCTTATAGCTTGAGTTGTTTATTTGAGTTGACAATGGCCTTGTAGCTCAAATGAGTAAGAACAATGATGCTTGTGATCCTCTTCATTATTGACATTACCAACGACCTTACCTTGAAGCAATGCACCCTAGCTTGAGACCCGGGGGATTCATAGGGGGAAACTTATGATACCACGTGAGTGTACAATAGGGGGGTTTTTTGAAATGAGGCATAAGCTTATACATTAGGGGTGGGGGCGCTTTTTATGTTTTCCCAATATTGAATTTAAGTTAGGGGGGCCATGCCACATTTAAGAGGGGGGGACATAGTATAGGCTACCTTGGGTAACTAGTCCAAACAAGTTTGGTTTTAAATAGTCATAGGGAAAGTAATCTAAATTTTCTTATTGTGTGATCTAAAGTCTTGAGAAAGAACATAGATTTAAGGAAAGGGGGAGACATAATAGAATTTTGGTGGTATCTTATTTAAGCTTAAATAGGGGTGTTTTATCATCCTATGTGGATCTTAAATAGGGGGTTTTCTTGAAGTTCATGCACGCACGTGACGTCCCCCTTCAATGAAGAGTGAATCCCCTGGGCTTGAGAACGATTTAGAGCAATTAATGAACCATCTTGGCTGCCATTTGACTGAAAGCTTTGCCATATGTTCTTGATGTTGTCAGCTTGCCAGATTGATTGGTAGGAGATGCACTTCTCATTTTAGGAAATGGCATTAGAACATTTGGTTGGCTTGCTCTTAAGGAGCTTGGGGGTGTTCAACATCAAAAGGTATCTGATAATACGAGTTTTGACAACTTGACAAGTACGCTTCACTTGTGAGTGAGCACTGATTCAACGCTGCTTTCCTGCATTAGTGCAAAAACAAAAGGAAAAAGAACGAAAACTGCTCAATTCTGTATCAAAATTGCTGACCGCATAATGAGAAAGAAAACATGGATTTTGGCCACTTATATTAACTCGGTCTTCTTTTGCCATTGTTGAACGGAAGTCATCTCGAAAACAATTTGTTCAATGGGAGCATTCCGTTAGCCATTTTCAATTCGCAAATGCAAATGATACATTTGTAAGACTTGGGAAATTTGTGGAAATTGCAAAAATCTTGTTGCGAACATGTAATACGATGACCGAGCTATTGTAAACCTGATCCGCTAAGCTACCACACTGATGATTTCAGTTTGGGTGATCAGGCTGCTGAGCAATAATTCTCTGAGTCGAACTATTCCTCTCACGATCGAAAACTTGCTTCATTGGAGATCGTGTAAGTATGTAGAGATCCAAGATGACGTTGGTTTTTATTGAATAATAGTTTTCACGAAGATCGAATTAAACGTCCTTCGTATTATACGTGATTTCATCGATCCACGATAATAAGAGATGAACGAACTTCTTAGTGGTGGTAGCTATGTTTTTTGTTAATCGGAGTATCATAATTGTAGCTTGCAGTCTCGATGAGGCCGTAAGTTCACTAATTGTTTACCTTTTCTCAGGTGATTCGATTTCAACGAGCTGGTTGGCCCAATTCCCCCCCGGTACCAACACCATTTAAAACTCACCACATTCTACGCTTTCACCATCTCACCATCAGGCGCAACCACAACTTTCTACCCACTAATTCAACAGAAATTGAAGTTTCCTTCAAGCCTTAATCTCCTCTTTTTTATCTTGTTGATCTGAATTAGATGGAATATCTTTGCTTGTGTGATGGAGACAGGGAGACCACAACCGTCTCAGCTAGCTGACAGACCTTTCTAGCAATATGGGACTACAAATGTTGTAAGTATCACACCTCTCATCTACATCTAGGAACTTTGTGCTCATCATTGATTTAGGTTGATAAAGATGAATTTAATCTGTCATCGCATTCATTGCTAGTCCTCTTTCTCCGTGGCAGGTATCTTGACAATAATCAGTTCAACCATTCCAGCTTGGATTACAAGTTTGACAAATCTCTACTTACTATTACGTGAGAGAGATTGCTATACTTTATTTGTGTGTGGTTTCCTCCAAAGATTGCTTTCAGGACTCTGTATGACATCTGCATGTACTAGTGTTAAACATAGAAATTTTACAAAAACCTACAAAATCTAAACTGTCTTAGAAAATTTCAAGTTTTGGGGATACATTATAACCGAAACATAGAAACTTTGCAAATTCTAGAAATCAAAAAAGTGGAAACTTTGGGTGGATTCATTGCATTGTACATACTTTGTGTTTTTTTTAAATATTGGCCTCTACCATCTCTTATGGAACCTCAAAGCCCTAAATTAAAATATAATTAATTAGCATTTGGAATGTGATAGCTAGAACCTCAAAGCTTGAAATCAAATTTCATTGGGATAGCGCTGCAAAAGTGACATGTGACAAATAATGTCTTTTGAGGGACTTTATAGCTACTTCTTGAATACTACCCTTCATTCACACCAGTGAGAAGATTGTTCCATTCAAAACAGGGGAAAGTAGCGAAAAACATTCGCTTGGATGAGGAACATCTGGCTAAGAAATAGTACTCTTTACGCCTTTGTTTCCATATCTCTATCGTTTCATTAAGTAGTTCCTCGCTGGTCGATCATCCTGCAATTGTCTTTCTTCATCCTCTTGTTTGGCAAAAACCATTCAAGGAATTGAAGTCCATGCTTTGCAAGTGGATACGGCACTTTGGAAGAGCTCATGGAACTTATCACTTGGTCTCAACTCGGCATAGTCCTCTGGACACATCTTGCCACAACATCGAATCTTGTAAAGAGTTTGCTTTGGATTTATTTACGTGGAATGTTGTTCTATAGATGGGGCTTCTAAATGTTGAAGGTTACTACAACTCCTTGCTCGCTCTATTTTGCCCATTGCCAAAAAAAGCTATTTTGCTATTTTATTCTACCGAGTAAAGCTATTTTGCTGGCCAAACAGGCTTTATGCCTTCGGTGAAAAGATTATTATCTACTGGATAGAAAAAAGAAAGGAAGAAAAAGATGTTACACAAAAAAAAAAGGTTGTTCTCCCAAGAAAACTATTCTGCTAAAAAGCTATTTCGCAAAACTATATCTTGCCAAAAAAGCTGCGCTATCAAAAAAGTTGTTATGTGAAAAAACTAGTTTGCAAAACTATTTACTGCCAAAACACTATTATGGCAGTTATCTTGCAAACTTACATATTGATAATGTGCGACCCACGGTTCTTGCCATTCCAGGTATTTGCTACTGTTTATTCTCATTCTTTGCATATTTTATGTCATTCCTTTTACTGAAAAAGCTTCTTCTTGTACCTTCATCCAAATAGTGAAATTTTTAACTTCTATTTTTAATGTATATTTTTATTCTTGCAGAACGTCAAAGAAACCTATATGACTGGTGCATGAAAAATATTGATTTCTCAAATTGCAATATGAATATGACTCCAGACATTCAAGTAATATGCTAGTGTCCTATCTATTCACAAGACTTCTTGGCAGTATTATTGGACTCTAATATTCTCGATATTACTTCAATCTATTTTCTTACAACATTCCTCTCTTTTGATGCATGTTCTTGATGGGTAGTAAAGATTTGGAATCAATAGTAGAGATGGTTGAGTTGGATACAAGGTCAAAGGATGACATTTCATATGATTGTAGTCGATGACGTAATATTATATAGATTGCAACCAAGGATGAGTTATGAGCTCTTCTTCATGTATCCATTAGCTTTAAAAGGCGCAAATCTTTGCTCGTCACCAAGGCAATAATAGAACACTACCCTTGACATTTGCAAGGAGGATCGGGTCCTGATGGACCCTGTGTCATGTCTCATGGTCATATTTTTTTTCGCTCTTTTTTTCCCTTAGGAAAAATTCATTATACGGTCCAAGTTTCATATTAAGGTAGTAGTTATGTGCTCCATGACAAAAGAAGGAACTCTGAAGTATAGCAAGTGAGCAATGAATGAATTAATAAAGACATACCAAGGACTCTTGAATTTAGAGAGCTATTAGTGACAATAAGCAAGTCTCTAAGGGTTAAGTAGAAGCTATCCACTTTGAAGTAACCTTAATGCGTTTTTTCAACTACATGGGTACGATGTTTGTTTTTAAATTTCTTTTGGACAGAGCCTCATAGCCAAAGCGAGTCCACTCTCGTTGGTGAACTGTTGGAACATTTAGGATTTGGGCACAAGTTGGCGAAGATGGTTAGTACACATTCTGGTAACACCTCTGCTATATTGTGTTTGCATGGCGGAGTGGTCGGGAGATTCAATTTGTGCAGATGAGTGAGGTAGGGGTGCCCCCTGGCCCCCCTTCTCTTTGCACTTTGTACTGTGCCGTTACTAGGGTAGATCAAGGATGGTCTAACTAAGGATCAGTCAAAAGGGGTGTCTTTACCTTTGGGCAAGTAATTATGTGCTTAAATGTTTGCTTGCATTTGTATATGAGAGCAAAGACTGTATGGACTGGCTGTTTTCAGGGTCTTCAGATGTTCGGGATTGCTTCTGGTCGTTTGTAATCTGAGGAAAATCTTTTGCCATCAGAATCACAGTGGGTTCCTTACCGGATTGGGCAGCAACCTTGCCAATCAAATGGATTTCAAGAGCGTACATCATTCGGTATTTGGGACTGGGTATCAGTCTTCGTCAAAGATTTAATTGGTTTAAAGACAGACTTTGTCAGAAGTTTCAAGGTTGGCATGGTTTAAATCTCTGCGAATTCGCCTTTTAAATCATGTGTTGACCGCATCGACTACCTAGTAAGATTGTTGCATTATGTACCATGGGAGTAGATTAAGATCATCAAATCACAGGGCGGGTTATTAGTTCCTAATGTTAAGGTGAGGAACATGGCAGATTTTGTGGGTGCAATTGTGTATGCTTGGAGACATTGTGTGAAGCTGCTCAATTGGAAAGGGAGGTCGGGATTGCGAGGAGATTCCAGTCTCCTGAAGCAAATCTAGACCGGTCACAATGCATGGAGAGCCTCTGGCGCGGCTTAATCTATTGCGAGCGCAAGCATCGCTTTTTGCTTTAGAAAATATTGCTCAAGTAGTTAACCGGTTCGAGGCAACTTAGCTAGATAGGTGCGGTGTGCCCAATCTGTGGTTTAGCTGTGGAGCAAGTCAAGCATCTATTTTGGCAATGTTCGGTGATTAAGAAAGTCTGGAGAGCGATGGAGCGAGGTGTGAGAGCTTCGAGTCTGATGCACTGTTTCTCCTTGGGTTCGAATTAGAAATTGGCTTTGCTGGGAGATGTAGCGAACCTGCCATCAACTTTGGCTGCCTGTTGGATTTATATCAGAGCGGGGGACCTTTTGGCTATGTGGTATACCAGAAGTGCCTTGGTGTTTAGATACAGTGCACCTTCGAGTGCAAGATTAGCGATTTTATTGAAGGAGGTTAAGGTTAACTTAGTTAGCCCAGAAGGATGATCTTCTTGTCAACTGTCTTCTAGTTGTGGTGAAATGTCTGTAGATATATGACGACCGATTTGCCCTTTGCCCTTTCAGTTAGCCAAATTTTGTATCATGGTCTTTTTTGGGACTGACCATTCCCCACTGGCATTATTTTCTTTTCTTTTCTTTTAATTAAACAAGAATATAGCCCTCTTTGCAAGCTATTATTACACTCTCGAAGACCTGCAAGGTAACGATTCAAGCCATTCACTATGCAGAAGTGATCTTATGCTATTTTGATGGCCAATCCAAAACAAATGGAACAAGCAATTCATAGGGTACCAAAAGATAACCAAGGAAATGATCAATCATAAACTAAAAAACCAAAACCAGAGCTTGGACACAAGATTGTGTATTTTTCCTATAGGTCCACACGATGTTCGAAAATAGTGTATTAGGGGTTGTTTCCACAAGGTTGGTATCGCCATCCTGAAGCCCTGTGGGCTGGCCTGACTGCCACCCCGTTCAAGCCACATGCAAGGAGGCATGCAGGATGGCAAGCTCAGCCAGGCCACAATTGGCTAGACGTCTCAATCAACGAATTGAGCACCCGGGTGGTGAAGCTTATCCATGATTTTTTGTAACATTCAATCCGCCACCCAGGTGCGGATGCGTCCATTCAACCTCCAACGCGTGAACTAAAGCAGGGGCTGCATCTCGCACCTGACTTGTGGAAACAGGACCTTAGTAATTAGGAGTGGGAGGGTTAGTGGCCGATTAACCTAAATTTTGATGCCCAAAAAATAAATGCGCGATTAATCTAAGGTGAGATCTGAAGCTTCTATGCTCGCTCTTCCTCTCTGAGTCCCTCTCTCACTGCTATCGTTCAATCTCTCGGCAGCGCTGCCTTTCAGTTATCTCCTAGAAGGTAGACCGGTGTCAGGGTATTACCAACATCAGTGCTCTTGAAGATAATACTAGAACTTGCATGATGCTTTCTTGCATGAGTGTTCAGCAGGTCCTCGAATAAACCTTCACCTCTAATTACAGCAAAAAATTCAATCGGCTAGGTTTTAAGGAACCACTTCTATTTCCATTTGTAACAAGTAACCCTGTTGTCTCTTACTTAGATAATGTCCAACTGGAGCATCCCTTTGACATTTGAAGTTCAACACAAAGATCTTCATGTCTTGCATAAAGACTACTGATGTCAAGGACCTCCTTCATGCCTGTCCATGCTGACCTTCCTTCGAATCCAAAACAGGAACAATCCCATCCATCATTACATCAAGTCAACCCAAGCTCCAAATTGATTGTAGCATCCATTAGACTCCCGTATAAAAAATCTCACTGCATCGACCTTTTTATTTGGGGACTCTGCCAGGAGTTTATTTAAGGTATGCCTTCAATCGAGACAACAAGTCACCTCCAATCTGAAAGAGTTCACTTCTGTATCTTTACTTACGATTGTGTGAGCTAATAATTTTGACAATATTTGGAATATATCACAGAACTGGTTTTTCTACTTTAAAACTATTCACCTATAGAAAATTAGGTTAAGACTCATGTTCTCATAAAATCGTCAATGTGAGTTGACAACAAAGTGTTGTAAAGATTAAAATAGACAATTCATAAAATTACAATGCCCCTAAGACAAGAAAGCCCAATGAAAATAGTAGTTTGATACCAATGTGAGGAGGTAACACCACAAAATTGGATGTGAAAACTCAACATTACCAAACTATCATCCTTGTATGCAAGAAGTCATCACATAAAAACTCCAACTAAGCAACCAACCCTGTGACAGCCCTTCAATTTTAGACTTCTGTAGTTGAAGTACCATCCTGCTTTCATTGAAAAGATTTACTAGCATCAAGCTGCAAACATTGTAACAACTACCATTTGAACCAGGAGCAAGAGCTTTGAATTGGCACCTTGAAAGCATTCGTGGGGGAGCCTGTTCAAATGGGTGTTGCAACAGATGTGTGTGCTCTACAAGCCCAACACAAGACCTATTAACACTGACCAGATGTGTTTATACCAGGAAGATATTAAAACCAGAGATCAATGTGCTGCATATATGTTTAAGCAAAGGAATATTATCAAGAAAGCTACTTTCAGAGGCTAAAACTGTACCACTCAGCCACCCGAATATGTGACATGAAAAGCAAACACATACATGCCAAATCATTTTTATTGTGTAGAAGAGAAATACAAAGGAAGCCTCAAGCATTCCACTATCACCTGCCGATCTTCCAAATCGGTTGACATCATTCATCAGAAAGAATCTCTAAAGGAGAAAACTGAAATCCTCATTTCATGCAAACCACAGAATTGAAGCAAGGAATTCTGTGAACACCATTCAGATATTTAACCTTTCTACAACACAACAGTCCCTGAATTCAAGGGTTATAAACTCTGAAATCTGAGTCAATCGGTGTAATCCCTGAAATTACTTGACCGTGCACACCTCTACCTTTCTCACCTGTTAAACAGCTAGAGGGCCCAATGGTCTTTATCAAAGGAGACCTGGGCGGTGCATAACTTTTAGCAAAACCAGCTTCATTTTCTCTTAGCACCTCATCAGAGGAAATTTCAGCTTCTGTCGATTTGCCTTGTATAGACGTCGGAAAACCGAACTGTTGTTGCCTAGGAAGAAAAGTGAGATTCTTCTGGATGTGCTCTTGCCGCTGCTGTTGATAAAGTTGTTGCAATCTATGCACTTCTTTCCTCAACGCTTCATTATGAGCTGCAAAATCGGACAGTTTTAATAATAAGGATGGTGGACTTGGGACGAAGCATCCAGATCTGAAACACCCCAAAATATCATGGTACATTCATAGACCCTTTTAATGGACCCTTTAACGCATTCCAGATGGAAACCTATAGAGACCTCATTTTGAGATCATCATGCTTTGAAAACGTCAGTTTTTAATAGATAAATCTGTATTACGTATTCCATCAAACTTGGTTTTTGAAAACACCGTCCATAGTTCCATACATGAGAATCATGCAAGATAATTTTCAAGCCCTGAGAACATAACAGGTCCATACCAGGGTAAACAGAAAACACACACAGACAAACGCGTGCGCATGCAACCTGCATATTCCAACCCATGCGAGGTTTCCTCAGTACTCATGGATCCTTAGTGGAGATGCTATTTAGCTGATCTTCTCAAATTTATTTTATTTTTCCTTCTTGAGTATTGGTAGAGCCCATACCACATATTGGTCAAGTAGTGTTGGTGTTAATCCTTTAAGGAAGCACATATGTGCATATGCACCCACAAACGTAAAAATTCCTGTTATTGAAATCCAGATTCTTCTTCTGCTCATTAGCAGTCTTTTCTTTCTTGGTCCGAGCATCCTGCATGTTCTTCTTGGCCACTTGTGAAATTGTCTTACTGGCAGTACTCAACCATCAGTGCCAAAACTGAAGGCATTCCAACCTTTCATCCATACATGGCCACAGGCAGGATCATCACAATACACAAATGCTTTGTGCTACAGAAAAACTTTGGAAGTCTAAGCCAATTATCAAAAGGCTTCTGAGTATAGTTACAAAGCAATGTAAGTCCTCCTTCACTGTTCTTATTATTCTATCTCAGATTGCCCATCTGTTTGAGAATGATATCTTGTACTTGAGGCCCAATGTGTGAACAGAGAACTTTACAACCTTGTCACTAACAAGTTCTCCTGGGGGCCTGAGCGGCTTAAACACAGCCATCAAATTTTCAAGCTTCGCAAAAGCTATATGGAGGAGATGGTGACCACAAGTTGCTTTCCACTTCGAGACATGGGGAGGGTAACAAGAAGGACAAGCCTAGATAAGGTAAGCCAAACAATAATAATTTTTACAAAGAGGGAAACTCTTCAGACTGTGAAGGCAAGAAAAAGAAGAAATGCTATTATAGTAATCACCCTATACACTTGGTGTAGGTTTGCAAGGAGGCGGCAAATTAAAAAAAGGAGGAACACTTCACGAAGGAAGATTGAAAGAGCAGCTTTTCTTGGTGGTCACGTCTAATAGCCCCGAAATTGGATTTTTTCACCCGGGTTACATTGCTCATGTCTGATGTTGAGCAACGGTCAAAAGATCCAGATTTGTTTGCGAAGATGATAGGCAGCAAAGATTGCTTAGATTAACCAAACCTCTTCCATGAAGAGGGTCTCACCGGAGGTCTAGATGAAATTGTTGGATCACCAGTGGTAGGGTGAATTAGCTGACCTGGGAGGAATTGGTCCCCATGGTGCTTTACCAAGAGGAGCACTTTGTCGATCGTACCTGCAACAGTCAGCCTAAGGCTTTGACAGCTTATCAAAACGGCAAAAAGCAGTGGACAGCTGAGGAACGTGAAGCTCCCAAGGCATCCCATACATGTAACTAATGTGGCCAAAAAGGTCATTATTAGCATCAGTGTCCCCAACAGAACGCAGAGGGGTCCAGTAATCAGGTGGCCAATGGTGTGACTGCTGCGACCATGTATACTCCAGCCTTTTAGTTGCGCTTGGCAGGCGCTGCCAGCAGGCTTTCCGGATCCAGATGGAGAATTGCTTGCTTGTTTGTGGCAGCAGGGCTGCCGATCAGGTCACCGAGCAGGGAGTCATTTATCGAGGCAGGCTTTCAGGCAGACCTCGAGCCACGAGGAGTTCTTCTCACTGACTCAGGTGGCAGTATGTTACCAGTTTGTATTTTGTTTGGACATTATGACCTTGCAGATCCAGAGGGGGTCTCTGAGTGTTCTGCTGCAGCTATTGTTTGATGCTACCAGAGATACAGATGGGTCAGTAGATTGCCAGTGTGGGAAACCAAACACAGTTGATTGATCCTTGTGAGCTGTTATATGCCCATTGTCATTGGAGCACTGAAGTTCATCGATCTGGCAACAGTGTACCAGTTTGGACTTGAGAGGGGGCTTCAGAGGGGTCTAACTAGCTCTGCGACACAGGTGCCCATGCAGGGAAGCAGACCTTGCACCGGAGGCAGTATCAATTGGATTATTGATCCACGATTCTCTGTTGGAGTCATGTACCAGCACCAGTAGTTGGATGGTTGTACCAGATGACCCAGTGTACCATTACCAGAACAAAGGAGTGTACCTAGCACCTATGGCCTGGGAACAAGAGTTCCAGGTTTCCAGTGATCGTGCTGAGGCAGTTCGTGCCACGAGGGGGGCTTCTTCGACAGTACCTGTGGCGGTCTTCAACAGTGGAGCATTTCCTGTAGTTGTTCCAGCGGCACACCCAGCTCCCTGGCATCTCTGTTCCATCCAAGAGCTGAGAGGGGGTGTTAGAGGTCAACATCTCCTGATGTCACCTTAGAGAGAGAGGGCCTTGCTTATGGGTATGCCCGCCCAATGTGAGGATAGCGTAGAGAGTGAGGGTATGTGTTGTGGGTGTGCCTGCTACCTTGTGAGGGTAGTCTAGGGCTGTGTGTAGGCGTGGCAGCCAGCTTTGGATGCGCCGGGTCAGATCCCTGCTGATCAGGGCACCTCATCGACCCGCATCCCTCATATAGGGCCTTGTGGAGCCCTATTTATAGGGCAGGGGGGCAGCCCCCTAGGAGCCCATTTGTAGGGATGTGTGCCCAACCCTAGGTGCTGCAGTCAGCCCACCTGCCGGCCCACCTACCAAAAGGGGTCGGCCCTAGCCTAGCAGAGGGGCTGGGGGCTATTTATTGGCCCCCCCTCAGCCCTCATTTCATCATCTCTTTGCAGGGCCTGGCAAAGGAGCAGAGCCAGCCCAGTTGTGCACTTGTAGAGGAAGGTAGTGGAGCAGTTCATCCACTCCCTTGTGCTCCCTTCCACTTGGTTGTTGAGCAGTTTGTTCCAAGCTCTCAAGCAGCCCGTTGGTTCCGAGGTTTTCCCCCAGTTGTAGCGGGGTTTTCTCCAGAGATCACTTGCAGTTCTCCTGTGCCTCTCTCCTCCTCAGTGTGGTGTGCGTGTGAGGCGTGCTATCTCTCTCTTCCATTCATTTATGCTGCACTTCTCACACCTTCCCCCTGTGCATGAGCTCAAAGTTTAACACAAGCCTGGATGCGGTCATATGCATTCTGTTCAAAACTCCGAACATTACTTGATGTCCGAAATAAGCCCATGCTGGAACTCACTGAGCTTGTCAATGTCATGATCCATGACGTAATCCTTTCCTGAAACTTAATGGATGTCGTAATCCTTCACTGAGCTTGTGGATGGTTGGATGAATGGACACTTGATGGAAGGGTACGCCCTTTCGACGAGTCAGTTCCCACGAGGCACAACCCTTTACAAGAGCGCCACATCCAAAGAGGCATACGCTTATGAAGAGGACACTTGAATTTGTAATGTTGTAATGTACACTCTCATCAAGGGTTGTAATACACCCTTCACAAGACGTACACACCTCTTCATGTACGCAACCTTTGGAGCACACACCTTTTTCGGCCTGGCTCTTCATTCTCCGTATAGGAGAGACCTCTTGTATGGATCAAGCACTTCTAACGCTTCAAATATTTGAAGCAATACATATATTCTTGTTTTTTACTATCATTACACTGTCCTTTTGGCTCCTTAGCCCCCTAATGATATGAATTTGCTTTGGATTTCTTACAATGGTATCAGAGAAAATAGGAAATGCACCTCATCTTCTAGCCTCTACCTGATAGATTCAGTCTCAGGGTTTCTGAAGGGAATCCTGGTAGAAAGAATCTACATGGATCTGCACTAACCCTCCCAGTAGCAAACACAGATCAGCCATAGACAAGGTCCCTAACCCATTTTTCCATTTTTGCCTTCAAAGAGTCATAACTCACCTGCCAATATTGGTCCTATATTCAGCCATAGTGGAGAGTAGAGAAGGAAGGATTTGCTTATTCGTTGCTAATTGAGGTGGGGGCAGCATGTTTGCTGTACAGGGCATCTTTTAAAGGGCAGCTCAAGAAGCCTGGCCAACCAGCTACATAGGCTGCCGGCTCAAAGGTGAGGATCAAAAGGCACTTGTTTTGTTGGACCGATCATAGGAATAAAGAGACCCTTGGTCTTTATTCCCTCGTTCAATTTAAATCCATGCAGCATTTGGCTCCTTTGCTGTTGGTTTTGTGTGGTTCCATCATGATAGCAGAAAGAGTTGCATGTCAAAGCAAGAGTAGAAGCGTAGAGAGTGTCGAATCAGAGGACCCAACCTCTGGCTTGTTAGACTTCGAAAATACAGCTACTCCGTAATTGTTATTTTTTCACTATAAGAAGTGTCTGACTTTTTCGTTGATGTTCAAGCATACTCTTTCATCCTAAAAGGCTTTCACCCTTTCTTAATTGGGCATCTGCCAAGTACAGAGGCGAATCACCTGTAAATGTACTATAACATTTATTGGATCCTTACCATCCTTGAAAAGCTTTTCCTGTGCCAAAGCAGCTAATTTTTGCTTCATCGCAGTATTGTCGACATTGAGAACCACCCGATGACGATCTACATAAGCAACTTGAGGTGAGAGTGCTGACACCTCTGCCTGCAACAGTAGAAACATTTAAGCACGGATCCTCTGTCAGAGTTAACCTCTTTTATAACATCATGAGCCAAACTTGTAGTGCCTGCTACAATTTGCTGAATACCACATTTTGCTCACCTGCAGTGCGTTAACACTCCTTTCAAGCTCAGCTATGTACTGTAGTTTTCGCACCCGTGATCGTTGAGCAGACTGTCTGTTTGCCAGAATCCTGAAATATAGGGTTGACTAAGAGTTTAATAGAACTCATAGCTAACGTCTTACATTTTGGCAAACAGAGCTAATTCAAGCAGAAGAAATTAATACTCCCATCATGCATGACAGGAAAGTAGCTCACCGTTTGGCCCTCTTAGGGTCCAGACTTGTGTCAGATAAATTGGGCACTGGCAAAGGCTCCCCTTTTCCTGCTGACAAAGAAGTGCTTTCAACTTTGTGAGCACTCTGCACTTCAGGCTCACTTTTCAGTTGGCCCACTCCTCCAGTGTTCTTCTCTTCCATAGAATGCTCAATCACGCTATCATGATCTGAAGGAGTAGATGGCGTCTCCATTGTTGGTGTCCTCATTTCAGAAGCTGTCACGCGAGGATTGGCGTCCGAGTAAGGAGTCTGCTGATTTTGAAATGCTCCAATGTCCGCAAACTGTGACTTGAGCTGCTCTTTATCGAGTCTATCGAAGTCTTTAGATCCTCTTGATGACCTAGACACCATTCTCGGGTCAAATTCTTCTTCTTCTGCAATGTTGTCAATGCTAGCATATTGCAGAGGAGCCACCGAATCACTAGAGGACCGCCTATGCAGACTCTTTTTTGGGGGGACTTCTGGAGCGTCGTTCAGTAGATCGTCGATCCATGGTAGTGTCTGGGGAAGAAAGCTCGTGGAGGGCGTGCGTTGATGATGCCTCCGGTTCCCACTTGGATAGGGAAGACAAGGCCAATTTGAGAAGAAGCTATTATTGATATCGGAAAGAGCTGCTCCTCCGCTTGAAAATACAGGGCTTCTCGGAGGAAGTGTTGTAGCGAATGACCAGTCTATGGATGTACCTTCTCTGTTACGTTCATTCGCCATGTACGATTTTTTGTGGGTTCTCAAGCCAATTAACCTTCAACGTTCAATACCACCAACAGAAGATTAGAAAAAGATCCATCGCCAAGATCTCGTCGTTGCGGGCGCGAGAAACAAAGAGAAAATCTCACAAGCAAAATGAGACATCTTCAGAAATTGATCCACGAAAACACAAGGCGTCCTCTTGCCCACGGAAGCTTTCCGATAATAAGCAGCAGACAAGAATTCCATCCCTTACAAAGTTCTGGGAAGCTGAGGGCCTAAACAGGATTGGATCAGGGAACGACTTGGCTTCTCGCACAGCATTGGATCAGGCTTCTAGCAGACTATCTCCCGCAAAATTCTGGAAGCTTAGTGCTGTGACAGAATTGACTCACGGAACGCTTGCTTCTAGCAGAATCGCTACCTTAGTTAAGGGCGGGGCGCCAAGGATAAACTATGAGGGGGAACTGGTTCGCGATCCAATGCAGTCCGAAATTATTATCATTGTAGTCGGTTGTCGGCACAAGCCAGATAATGGATGCTCGGCATAGTTATATTAAGTGACAGAATCTGTCCATCTGATACCAAACGATCAAAATACGGTAACCACAACATAAGGCAGAGACATTTCTGGCGTAACAGGAATCGTATACACGGCATTGGCTTTATCGATCGAGATTCAACAACACATGCAAGATCATCGCCTTTTAAGATTCATCAACCGGAAATCGTCCAGTCCACGCTTACGTATTTCATCCGAAATGGGAAGATTATCGGAAATCAAAACTTACTTAGCGATTCAATCAGCGTCGCATTGCAAAAATCAGCGACTGGGTGCAGCGATTTGGTTCGAAAATGCATGCAGATCGATGGCGATGATCAGCTCGCTCGATCGATCAACCACAAAGCTGCGGATGTTAGCCAACTCTTCCAAGCTCCATAACTCCTGCACCAGGATCCATCGAGCTCTGGCTCTTCCACCTCCGCTCTTGCTGTTGTTGCTCTTTGCTACCCTTCCAGATTTCTTCCGGCTCTTGCTCGACTCTCTCTCTCTCTCTCTGATCTCAGGCAAATTTCATCTTCCAAGCTTCATAGCTCCAGCAGCGCGATCGAGCTCCTGCTCTTCCACTCTTGCTGTTGCTCTTTGCTACCTGTTCAGATTTCTGCCGCTTCTTGCTGTCTCGACTCTCTCTCTCCGGCAAAATTCATCTTCCAAGGTCCATAGCTCCACCACGATCCAGCTCCTGCTCTTCCACCTCCGCTCTTGCTGTCGCTCAAAGCTTACCTCCTTCCGGCTCTCTCTCTCTCTCTCTCTCTCTCTCTCTCTCTCTCTCTCCCCGGCAAAATTCACAGTTTCGAGAACCCAAGACTACAGCTTCCAAGCTCCTCTTGCCACACTCTTCCACCTCTGCTCTCGCTCCTCCACCTCTGCTCTCGCCCTTCCACCTCTCCTCTCGTTCCTCCACCTCTGCTCGTCCTCTAACCTCCTCGTCCTTGCTGCTTGCCTTTCACTTTGGTCCTCTGCTCCCTGCTCGTCTAATAGTCGTCCAGCTCTCCTCCTTCCCTTACGCTCGTCCTTATCTATTCTTGTAACTCTGCTCTGAGCTCTCCCTATTCCAGCTGTGCTCGCTGCGCTTACCCTCTACCGGCTCCGCTTTTGCTGTTCTGGAGCGCCATGGAGGACGCGCCGGAGGACGACCGCCCTGTCCACCACCTCCGGCTCGCGCTAACAAGCGGGATCCAGCTGGTGCAAGTCAATCGGTCCATCGCTGCAGGCTGCGGCAGCGGCAGCAGCCCTGGCAGCTTTCACCTGGAGTCGGGACCCTGGGCTATTCGCCGATGACTTCTGACCAATGACTTCTGACAGGCGCGAATCCCGAGCCGGATTGTTTTGTCGTGGCGGGAGGCGGCGCATACTGCAGGGCGAATAGCCGAAGGAGATGGAGATGGGGAGGAGAGAAAGTGCTGGAGGCTCTAGGCTCTAGCCATAGCCAGAGCTGAGCTACGGGAGACGATCCTCCTCGTGGCGCCATAGCCCATAACGAGAGCTTCAGTGCAAGGCACAGTGCCTCCGAGCTAGCAGTTCATCTTCATCGCCATCGACATCTCGCCAACCAGAGCTCCGCTACAGGGCACAGACTACGAGCCACTTACGCGCCACTTACGCCATAATCACGCATTGAGCTACCAAGGCTGTCACGCCATAATCAGAGCTCGTATTCTTGTTGAGCTACAACTTCATCTTGAAACAAACCCCTTAACGCCACAAATCAGAGCTTGACACCATAATCAGAGCTCGTATTCAACATGGAGCCCCTTAACGCCATTATCAGAGCTCGTATTCTTGTTGAGCTTTCTTGTTGAGCTTCAAGCCCTTCACGCCATAACCAGAGCTCGGCGATGGCGATGGAGACTGCTCTTCCGGCCATAGCCAGCGCCTTAGAAGACAACGATGACCGCCACCTGTCCATTATGCTCCCTCCCTCAACCGCCACGTGCCGTTCCATGTTTGTGCCACGTTCCGTCTCATGCCGCCGTCCCCTTAATTAATCCCCATCAGCGCGTTTAATCAATGGGTTAGACTGGCCAAATTCCAGCTGCGTATCTTCGGCGCCAGCTGGTCAATTCTTTTCCCGATTTTCTTGGCCCCTTAGATGCTACCCATTTTCGAAACATTTAAGCTATCGATAGAGGGCCCCCAATTGACATAAGCACATGCTTCACTTGGTTGAACTTCGAATAAGCATCAATGTTCACGAAAAAAAACATTGTCTCTTTGTGAAACCCTCATTATTCAAAAAAACAAAATTCATGGTAGTCGGAGATTTTTGCCAAATCGTGAAGATGTGCATAAAAAGAACTAGAACTAGTGAATGCTATCAAGATCAAGGTCCATATATTTTTCCACAAAAAACCAAAAAAAAAAATTCCATTGGAATAAGGGGGGTGTGTGTGTGTGTGTGTAGATAGATTGATTGATAGATAGATAATATAATAACATGTTAGTACTTAATGCCTACAAATTTATAGGAAAAACTACGACTTCAAGAGATTTGTATTTTTTGGTAAAACACTTTTCTCATACCCACCCTCGAAAAAAACACAAAACACATACAAAATCACTAAGTTTAGCCTCCATTGGTCTCACTGACATCGCTCTCAACTTCATGAACAGACCTCTCTTAGTAGCCCTCTAAGCAACCTCGCTCTTCTCCCACATGGAAGTTCATTACTTTTGTACTTTTCAAAACTAACGTCAACCTCAATCTATCCACTTGCCGCAATCTTGCTTCAGCATTGTATTAGCCTAATTTGTGCTTACTAAAGTGTTGTTGCCAGTTGCATTTCCTCTGGTCTCTCCAACCATAGTCCCTTCATCATTGCCTGGTCCACCATGATTCTCCAAAGTACACCCATGATTATCGACTCTCAAGTCCCAAATAAAAAAGTCCAGTCTTCTTTATGATCCTCTTTACCCATGATAGAGACACTCTCATGTTCTACATCCCAGCTACCTCCCACCATGGTAGCAAGTCACACACATCACTACATGTTGCAACCTCTCTCTTTCTGACCTACACCTACCTTTCCTACTTGACTACCAGTTCCATTGAAGGATCTCACATGTGCATCCTTATAAAGTTGACTCTACAAATAGCAATATTGTGTATCCTAAATAATGTTGTTTTATCTTGCACCAATCATAAGCCCACCTTGTTTAAGAAACATGTGCTCAACATGGTAGGGCACTCCATTTTATTTAGTAATGTAAGAAGTGGTGATTATATTTTCATTCAAAAATCGTGAATGAGTTGGAACCATGGGTAGCACTAATCTAATAATCCATGGGTCCTATTACCAATGGATTCATGTCTACCTCAAGGTATAGTACACATGCCTAATTACTCCTCGATTGTCTTCTAGGACAAGTAGATGGAATATGATATGCCAAAGTCTTATGCCAATATGATTGCTATAATCTTCTATTTGTGAGGATAGATCCTTTCCATTACATAAATCATTAGCATTGTAGTGCATTTATGAAAAGCACGACTTTAAAGAAATGAAGTATAGTGTAAGCCCTCTAAAGTGAGATCGTGCATCAAGGAGAACACTTATATGATGAAGGATCCTTACTAATACATTAAGGAGAATGCTTATATGCTGAAGGCTCCTTACTACTACATTATGTTACATGAAAATGGCCTTTAAGTAGCCATCACATCAAGCTCTTGCTACTTTGCAAAACTTATCCAAATCTTGCAAGCATGTTTTGTGAAGCTTTTCCACACAGATATCCAAAATTTAATCCATACGTACTTACAAAGACTAAAAGAGGTGACACATGTCATATTCTTTGATCATGCTTTTCTTGCCTACCAACTTTAATTTTTTCTTGATATAATCATCTTTAAAGGGTGACTTTTTTTCCCTTCTTGAGTTCTTAAATTTCACTTTAATTTTGTAGATAGAGATTGTTTGAAACCAAGTTGCCACCTTGGGTGCCCCTTAATATGGGTGGGGTACCCCTACTTGCCAAGGTGGTACCCATGGCTCACAGGCCTAGGGCGGGGTGCCCCCTAATAGGACCAAAAAGTGTGGGTGAGTTTTTTTTTAAAATTTTGTGGATAGACTTACCCTCTTTTTGGTAATAAGCTAGATCTTCAAACACAAGGTTTAACATCTAGCTTCTATCAATATTATCACTCTATTAATTTCCACAATAATGTCGTGTATCTTCTTTCTCTTATAAGTGAAATCCAAAACTTATTTAAGTTAAACTCTTTTTTTTAATACTTAAAGCGATATTTTATTAAGGGGTTGGTCACACCCGTAAAAAAGGAAGAGACCTTTTACAAAACTTGGCCTAACTTATGGGCTAGCTACCCTAGGCTTACGGTGAGAACAGCAGCTAAATGCTTCTACATGAGGCAAGATCTACTTTCCAATAGGGCTCTAATAATCACGGGCTCGTTCCTATGAGTGAACAGACTCAGATCTCTGAGATTCACCTTCACCCAAAAAGTGATTGCCGCTTCTCTAAATCCCACTACTATTTGTTGCTAGAAGGCAATTGAGTTCCTTATCGCCCACACGACCATAACCATTGATGCCTTAGCATACGACTGAACTGCCACCAAGGTAGAAGGCATCCCTGTCACGTCACTAGCCACCGGTAGCATTCGCCAATTTGATCCCAAGAAGAATTTTGACATCAATCCCGTGATGCGCACTACGGCCTCAAGCCTCCTCTGCACTTCTTTTGTTACAGTGCAGTCCCACATTAAGTGCGCACCTTTTCTATCACCTTCCCTCACAACAGGCGAATAGGTGAAATAGGAAGAAATTTGGATATTTTTCCCCTGATCGGCAACCATTAGTGCATAACTTTCCATAACAGCAGTTATCATTGAGAACTGCCTGCTCGCCAACAATGGCCCCCACTTTCTTATAGAAGGTATCTACTATGTGCTAGAAAATCCATGTTGCCGTGGATGTTTCGAACTCTGTTTGTAGACTCTCTCCCTTCCTTATGCTTTAAATATTGAAAGAAGACTTAAGATGGGCAGTCGCCACCTGCTAGCCATAGTTGCCTGGTCTTTATACGCGCTGCTTCAGCAGCCTCCAATTCCTCTATTTACATGGTCGCCTCTACCTTCACACTTAGAGTTGCAAGGTACAGGTCATTTGGATTTGCCACCACAGTCGGGCCCAAAGACTACTTGACGTACGTTAGCACTCCCACAAATCCTTTTCTCACCCTTCTGCGCTCACGGTCCAGCTTAATTGCAAATTTGTAGACCGCCCTGACTGCATGGGTCCTTTTCTCGGGCCGCAACTTCATGCCACTCCTTTTTTATGCCCATGCAAAAATCTTTGACCAAAAGGAGGCTTTTATCTGGCTTGAATGGAACATCAACTGATCTTTCTACCTTTGCCAAAACCCTAAAATTCCATATTATCGGGGAGTAGTTAGACAAACGCATGCCAGTCATGTCGCTACCGTACATGGGGCCTCTCATCCACCAACCTTCCTCTGGGCTATGGAATCTATCAAGGTAACTGGCCTTGAACTCCTCCCCTTTCTGTTAATTATTCCATGAGAAGCCTTCTAGCCCTTTTGAATCCAACACTAGACAATCAACCAGACCTGTTGCTAACACCAGCTCCTCCCATGCATCCTTTTTTGCCTTCGCCTAGCTCACTGCAGCATGCGATCTATCCTTGCACCCCTCCATAAAGTTCCAATCACCACCGAGTAGCCAATTCTCATTTGTTATCTCCACAGCCAACAATCCTTTCGATCATTAGAGTTATTTGGAGCTTAAAAGCTTCCCACCTAAAACACGAACCCGTCGACATTTACCTCAATTGCCACCACATTTCTTGTCTTATCATTACACAACAACTTTAAGTGGAGTCCACTTTGCACTACCACCACAACTCCTCTTTTACCTCTAGTTGGGCAATTGCAAAACACCAAAAAACCAAACTTCCATAGCACGAATCAAAATTGGCATCACACTTTAGCTCTTGTAAAAGAATCACCTTCGGATTGCATTTTCTGATGACCACACCTCCGCGTTGCTTTGTTCGATTACAGACCCCTCTGAGATTCCATGCCATCACCTTGACATTCTGGATCCTAGTGTCACCCGGGCTTCTCCTCATCTGATTAGTGCGCAATTGCCTTGTAGGAGCTTGTAAGCATCCCTTAAAAAATTAAATCTATTTTTCCTTGTAACATTGGCACCCCTCACGACTTCGTTAATTCTCTTGGTGAGTTTGCGTTTCGGTTGTTGGATGTTGCATTGACCTCCTCCTCCACATTGACCTTACCTTTGCCCTTCTCTTCAAGCATTCTTTTTCTATGATTTGCGTCAGGCATCTCCTCCTCAATCAAATCGATAATCTAGACATCACACTAACTTTGCATGTCTTTTTCTACGAGACGACGAGTGAGTGGGCAAGTACATTAAGTGTCGACCCGACTACTTCACCATGCTTCTCCACACCACGAACCCCAGTTCAACTGAGGCCCCACCCACATCTCCTGAGCTGGCCATGATGGTCTTTCCTCTCTTACCAACTAATCTCCATTGCTCCTCCTTGTTAGCCTTGTCAGATTAGACCTCGTGATCTTTGATCTCTTAGGATGACTGATGGTCCTTCTCTTTCAGCAAGCCGGCCGTATCTAATGAGACCTCAGTTGGGATCCCAGCATGCATGCCTCCCAACTCATCCTTCCTGTCCTTTGCAACCAACTTAGTGTTAGCCAACTTCTCTAAGCATTTCTTGGCGAAGTGTCCTTATTTTTTACACACACAAAATGCATCTGGGAAAGGCCCAAAGAGCACTTATTAAGCCAAAACCAGGCCGTTGGGCAACCTGACTTCCACATGGCCTGGAATGGGTTGGCTCCTATCCCATAGAATCCAAACTCTTGTTGCAGGCAAATGGGAAATGTCATCCAAGAATCTAGTACATCACTCCAAGACAAAGCACATTGATGTCAGAGATCACTTCCTTGGAGAAAGAGTTTTACTTGGTGACATTACATTGCAACATTGTGATAACAAGGAAAGTTTGTAGACATCTTTACCAAACCATATAGACATTCCCATTATAGGGGTGTGATAGAATGTAATGCTCAATCCTTCTTCCATTCCTTAGAACTGTGATAGCAAGGAAAGTTTGTAGACATCTTTACCAAACCATATAGACATTCCCATTATAGGGGTGTGATAGAATGTAATGCTCAATCCTTCTTCCATTCCCTAGAATTATCATCTTGAGGGAAGTCCTACTTCATGATGTTGATCTTGAGGGAAGGTGTTGAGGGTTCATATCTACATCATGTGTTATCATAGAGTGCCTTTTTAGTTGAAAATATAAAGTGCCTAATCCTAATCCTAAAGGTGTTTGTATATATTCTTTATTTTCAACTAAATCTAGTGTACAGTTAGTCATTTGTGGTGTGCTCTCTATCTATGCCCTCTTTCCTCATATCCACACTCCTCCTCTCCTCTCTCCTTATTTGTTCAATATATTACTCTAGCCTATGCTTCTTTCTGGTAGGTTTTGCCCCCTCTTTAGCTTGTTAGAGAAGTAAGGGTTCAACAATTTCATTCTCTATGTCTTGGGGATTAGTAACACTAGCTAGCCTTCCAATGGCTATGATGCTATGGAGGAGTCCATATCGTGTGTTCGTGAACAAAATAAAGCAATGCTATGCTTAATCAAAATCACATGATCTAGATTGTGTACCAAATGGCATTCATCTTTAGCATCTTACTAAGGACCCTAAGATTCATTTTTATCAACTTCCCATCCAGGGAAAATTGTTGATGGAAGACCAAAATGTGGGCCCCAAAAGATCCTTTCTTTCCACCCTTACATGTGTATAATAAATTAGGAGAAAATAATAAGTTGAGTTTTGGTATCATGTATCCCTAAATTTGTACACACAATCGGTTGAAGACAGAGTGGGGATTTTGTATGGAAGAATAGAACATACAAAAATGTAGAGGATATTGATTGGAAATGGAAACAAACAATGAAAGCAATATGATAATTAATCCTAAGCCCTAGCAAAGTCCATACCTTTTCTACCTCATCGCAAATAGTATTCACCTTTAGCGTCCAACTCGACATGCTTTTCTAGTGGTGCATTGTGAGATTGATGAGGGTTGGAGCTGCTAACATTGTTCATTGTTGTCCCTGAACATCTCATACTCTAGCTTGTCCCACTCGATCACCTTCTATGTGAGACAGATTGCCTCTAAATCCATGAGGCTTGAGTCATCAAAATATGCAATGTCATTGATTGTTGGATCGATGGGGGTGCCAAAGTCAATGCCTCACATGCAACATTCGAGCTCAGCTGGCATAGTGCCTCATCCTCTTGAAGGTTGGTCTCTTTCAATGCATCATTAAGGGAGAGGTATTCCTCACCCTCAATAGCTATTGGATTGATCGATGCAAGGTGTGGCTTGATTGCTACCTCATCTGGGTCTTACATAGAGAAAGAGTTTGCATAAGTAGGATCGTTGGGCAATAGGATGACTTGACTCTCCGCTTGCTCTATGGCTAGGTCTATAGCATGTTCCTTAGGCTCTATGTCTAGGATTACACAGTCTACTCCATGACTTGTTGCTATAGATGGACCCGCTCCACCACTAGTGGATGTAGAAGGATCCTTGAGCTACTATTCAACATCTTCATCAAAATTGCTAATTGCAAGAAGAACTACAAGGGCTGAATCTCATTCTATCAAATGAAGGAGAGAACCTTGAGGGCAGTTAGCAATCTCATGGAGAGAGATAGGCATTATGCATTGCCCTACCTAGAGTCTTCTTGAAGCTGTAACTCCGGTCAAGAGAGCTCAAAACATCTAATGGGACCCATTGGTGAAGGGAGGTAACGATCATGACAGATTGGCCATAAGTCTATCAAAAGAATGAAGAGAGGGATCATCGGCAAGAACAAAATATCTCAAGATCGACTCGAGATGAATTGGCTTGAACAAGGTAGGGTAAATATCATCTGCTAAGGCATGTGAATAAGTGATGAAATCCACTAGTCAAAGGCTTCTCTAGGGGAAGCCATGAGCATGGAAAGATGCTAGGAAAGACGTGAGATAAGGCTGTGGAAAGTATTATGGGAAGACGAGAGAGAAGGTTGTTAGTAGTGCAATGTGAAAATGAGTAAACTTTATATAGTACCCTAAAATAACTTGAGAGATCTCAACAACAAAAGTGGAATGGAAGAGGGTGAGACAAAGGCGAAGCCAGAAGAGAGAGTCACACAAGTTTTGGTGGGTGCAGAACACCCTAATCTTCTATGTCATCCATATATATGTGTGTTTGAGTATTGTACATAACTGGGGTTAAGGTACAATGAAATTTAACCCACATAACCTAGGACTTAAAGGCTAATGTTCCATTAAGGGAGAACAACCAATGCGCATACTATCCAATGCCCATCAATACACGACAATACTCAAACCGCAGGGTTATCATCTGTATGAACCTTGGCAAGCTCTATGCACTTGTCCTCAAGTACCTCCCTGATAAAATGGTACCTAACCTCAATGTGTTTGGTCTTTGCATGAAAGACCGGATTTTGTGCTAGCTAAATAGCACTCATGGAATCACTATGCAATGTCGGTACACCTGTATGAATCCCCAAATCTCCCACTAGCCAATCAAGCCATATAGCCTCCTTGTAACCCTCTGTGGATGCAACATACTCAGCCTCTGTGGTAGTAGAGAAAGCAATGCACTTCTATGCACAAGACATCCACGACACTGCACCACCTGCAAAGGTGAACACATAACCAGAAGTGGATCTCCTGCTATCCACATGCCCTACATAGTTTGAATCTGTGTACCCAATACACGCATCTCTCCTCTGCCAAAGTAGATACACACCTCCTTGGTACGTTTCATGTACCTCATGATGCACTTAACTATCTCCCAATGCCTCTTTTCTAGCCCTAGCCATATACCGGCTAACAACTCCCACTACAAATGCAATGTCCAGTCTAGTAGCTATCATAGCATACATAAGACTCCTGATCGGTGATGCATAAGGAACCTTGGCCATCATGGCCCTCTCTTCATCTAATTTGGGACTATCTTCCTGAATCAGTTTCACATATGGAGGCAATGGAGTACTTATTACCTTCCCCCCCTCCATATTGAAACGCTGCAACACTTTTGTAAGATACTCTTTCTGTGAAAGCCAAAGGAGTTTCCTACTCCGGTCACACGTGATGCGCATACCAAGAATATGACCTATAGGTCCCAAATCCTTCATGTCAAAGGCCTCATGCAACTTGGCCTTCAATGCATCAAGCTCATAAGTGTTCTTGCTGGACAATATCATATCATCCACATAAAGTGCTAGTAGTATCAAGCTATTATCCTTAGCCCTTTTAGTGTAAAGGCAATGATCAATCTCACTTCTTCTGAAGCCCTGGGACCAAATGAAAGCATCAAACTTGTGATACCATTCTCTAGGCACTTGTTTAAGGCCATAGAGACTCTTTTTCATCTTGCAAAACAAATTATCTTTGCCCTTTTCTTCAAAGCCTTCCAATTGTACCATGTCAATTTCCTCATGCAAATCCCCATGCAAGAAAGCTGTCTTGACATCCATTTGCATAAGCTCCATAGCCTCTATTGTCACAAGTCCAAGGACACATCTAACTGTGGTCATCTTCACAATTGGAGAGAAATCTCATCAAAGTCCACACCCTTCTCTTGCTTGAACTTTTTAGCAACCAAATGGGCCTTACACTTAGGCACATCATCGCTTGTGACCATCTTGTAGACCCATTTACATGGCAATGCCTTCTTTCCATGTGGCAAAGAAACCAAGTCCCAAGTCTTATTCTTTATGAGTGAACTCATCTCTAATTGCATAGCATACTCCCACTTGCACTGATCCTCGCACATCATAACCTCTCTGTAGTAAGAAGGCTCCCCACAATCAGTAAGCATCATATAGTCTACCCCTAGAACAAATCTCTCAGGCGGTCTAGACACTCTAGATGTTCTTCTCAAGGGCATTTCAGCTTGTTGTCCCACCTGCATATCAGCCACATTTGGCTCATCATTTCCACCAATAGATGATCCATCATCTGCCCTCGATTGTGTACCTATAGGAGTACCTGGTGGCACCATTTCCTACACATTCATTACATGGACAGCTTTCTATCTATCAACATATGCAGGTGGATTCACATCTTGGAAAGTGATTCTCCTCATTTCCACATCCCTCATGGGTGTCTTATGCATCTTCTTCTCATTGATGAAGACCACATCATGTCTTCGTATAATTTTATTTGCTTCTGGATCCCAGAGATGATAGCCCATCCCTCCACTTTTACCATAACCTAGAAAGATGCATTTCCTAGACTTAGGATCTAGCTTCTTCTAAAGCTCTTTTGGCACATGTGCATATGCCTCACACCCAAATATATGCAAATGAGAGTAAGAGGGCTTCTTGCCACTCCATGCCTCTTCAAGAATACCACCGTCCAAACTCTTGCTAGGTGATCTATTGATCACATGAACTCTAGTCTTCATCGCCTCAGCCCAAAAACCACTAGAAAGACTTGCATTGGAAAGCATACGTTGCAACCTTTCCTGAATGGTGTGGTTCACCTGCTCTGCAACTAGATTCTGCTCTAGAGTGTGAGGGGACGTGAGCTCCCTCTTGATCCCATGTGTATCACAAAAATGCTGAAAGTCATGAGAGATATATTCCCCACCATTATCAGTCCGTAGGCATTTAAGCATTCTACCTGACTGATTTTCAGCCAAAGCCAACCATTTTTGAAATACTTGGAACACATCACTTTTTTGAGCTATAGCATAAGCCCACATTTTCCTAGTTGCATCATCAATGAATGTCACATAGAATTCAGCCCCACCTAATGACTGTGTAGGCATGGGACCACATACGTCTGAATGCACCAAATCAATCTTTTCAAGCTCTTTCTTTCCCCTTCTTTTATGGGCTGATTTAGTTTGCTTCCCATAGAGACAATGCTCACAAAATTCAAAATAAAAAAAAACTCAAATGCAGTATATAACCCAAATGGCATAAGAGTTTCATTCCATTCTAGCTTATGTGCCCCAACCTGCAATGCCATAAAGAAGTACTTGGTTGCTTGATTATTGCAACAACATGATCAGACACCCCTGATACATGTAAGGGATACAAAGTCCCACACTTACCATAGAGCCCTTCTGAATTTTCCAACTCTGAAAGCCAAAAGTGGTCTGAAAACCAGCATCATCTAGCTAACTTGCTAAAATAAGACTCTTGATCAGCTTAGGTACATGTCTCACATTTTTCAAAACAAATGCAGACCCATTTGCAAAAGAAAAGTTTATGTCACCTACTCCCACTATGTCACATGCATAGTTATTTGAGAGTTATATCCAAGATGCACATAACCTTGTTAAGATATCGAGCTCCACTCGTGATATGCCAGGGTGACCGTTGTGTATTTATGTCACCAACTTGTTAGCTGCAGATGCGGTTGGTACATTGCCCACGAATAATAGCTGGATGACAGCTATCCTTATCTACTCTAGTTCGTGGCTCAGTTAGTATGCCACCTTAGTTAGTTGAGTTTGGTTTGAGACCCACATATAGGGTTCTTCTATTTCTTTGTACTAGAGTTCTTTGGGCTTTCACAACTAAGAAGAGGAAAACTGTTTTCAGCCTCCACCTGTGTGTGTATTCCCCCATTGTGTATGTGAGAAAGCTGCAAGTGAGACTCCTTCCCTCTCTTTCACTATCTTCACATGGTATCATAGCCTTGTTCATGGTAAGGAGCTCAAGAAAACAAACCAAGTTCGCGGTGTCCTGGTAAGAGGACCAGTGTTGCTTTCCTTTTTCGAGTTTGGGAGCAAATCTCTGCAGGTAGCATAGCCAGAAGTGCAAGAGTGCATTGTCTCAGATTGAGACGCCCTTCGTGGTGTGGTGAGAGGGCAATATATGCTGCGGGAGCCCATTTCGGGGCCCGTTTTGAAGGTGGAAGTTCTTCGCAGGCACTCAGAAAAAGGCCCTGTTTTTGCTGTGCGACCACTGCACTGCTGGTTGGTGAAAAGTTGCCGTAGAAATTGCATTGTATGCTTGTGTGCAGAGATATTGGGAGTTGTAGAATCATGCTTGTTTCCTGTTGATGCAAAATCGTCACTAGGAAGTGACTGTGTGGTCAAATACCACTTTCGTCAGTTTTGCAGATCTGCCTGTGTGAGGCAAAAGCTGTGTTTTTTTGCAGTGACATAATATTTTGCAGTGTTTTGTAATGGCGTCTGATTCTCTTTCACAGATTGTCACTAAAAAGCTTGACAAGAACAACTTCTAGGCATGGAAGTTTAGAATGACGAATTTCCTTATGGGAAAAGGCTATTGGAAGTTCATTACAGGAAATGAAGAAGAACCATTTCTTCCTAATGTTCCCAATCAACAGGAAATGCAGGCATTTAAAGGATGGCATGAGAGAGCCAGAAAGGTTATGTACTGGCTGTCTATCAGTATTTCGGATTCTATGATTGTGCATATTCAGGATGCAAGTACGCTAAAGGAGGCATGGGATACTTTGGCAAAAATGTACAGCACAAATACGCAAGCCAAGAAAATGCAGCTCAAATAGGAGTTGCACAATGTGCAGAGAGAAAATTTGAGCATCAATGACTACCACATGAAGGTGAAGAAAATTGCAGATGCACTTGCTTCCATTGGGTCGCCAGTGGAAGATGATGATCTAGTTTCTGTGACCTTGAATGGTCTAGGAAAGGATTATGCACAGTTTCAGACATCCATTGCCGTTCGTGAAAAATTTCCTGATTTTGAAGAATTGTTTGCTCTTCTAATTTCTGAAGAGCAGAGAAATGGGGTGCATCTTCTTCAAGAGGAACTTCAAAAGAAACTGTCTTCTACTCAAATGCTGGAAGAGGTAAAGGCAGAGGTAGAGGCCGATCTGCAAGCCGTGGTAGAAATCAGAATATGCAGCAAAATCAAGAAAACCAGTCCTATGGAGGAGGACGTGGTAACTCTAGAGGTAGGGGGAGCCAAAGAGGCCAAAATGCAAACAACAATGTTGAATGCTACTACTGTGGTAAAATGGGTCATATGGCTAAGGAATGCTACAAAAAGCAGAATGTTATGAATGGAAAATTGCAGCAAGGCAATTATGCATCTTCCAGTAGATAGGGTGATAACAGAAATGAGCATCTATTTATGGTGCAGCACATGACCAATTCTGTGACAAGTGCAGAAGAACGAAATGATGTGTGGTATGTTGACTCAGGTGCATCAAGCCACATGACAGGTCATGCAGAGTGGATGCAGGATGCAAGAAAAATGGAAAAACCAGGATTTGTGGAGACTGGTGATGATACTGCACATCCTATTGTGTAGATTGGTAAAATTCCTTTGTCTATGCAGGATGGGAAGAAGAAATACCTATCTAATGTATTTCATGTCCCGAACATCACCAAGAACTTGGTTTCTGTTTGGTCAAATGGTTGAGCAAGGCTTGTAAGTCAGATTTAATCCTCATGGATGCTTTGTTGAGGATATGAAAAATAACGGTCGCTTGATAGCAAAAGGAAAGAAGAAAGGCAGGATGTTTACATTGGATGCGGACATGCCTGAATTGAGTGCAGCAATGTTTGCACATGGGACCGGTGTAGTTGCAGTTATTGATATCTGGCATAAACGCATTGGTCATGTTAATATACAACGACTTAAATCAATGCAAGCCCAAAATATTATTGCAGGATTGCCTAAATTCAAGGTTGCAAAAATGCATAAGGTTTGTGAACCCTGTTAATTTCGAAAACAGGCAAGGAAACCATTTCCTAGGCATGTTCAAGAGAGTAAAAAGCCATTGGAATTAATCCACTCTGATGTGTGGACTACTAAAGCTGCATCTATTGGAGGCTGTCACTATTTTGTCACTTTTATTGATGACTTCAGCAGAAAAGTTTGGGTGTATTTTATGAAAAAGAAAAGTGAAGTGTTTGGGCACTTCAAAGCTTTTAAAGCTATGGTTGAAAAAGAAACAGGCCTACAAATAAAATGCCTAAGGTCAAATGGACGGGGAGAGTACCTCTCAAATGAGTTTGCAAGACTTGGAGTAAGGAAGACCAGGGATGTTTTGAGAGCACCTGGAAGTGAGCCTATTTTGCGTAGGTCTACCAGAGCTAGATATCCTGTGGATAGGCTGAAATATGATGGATTTACAGCCACTCACTATGCCTATATGGTCAAAGTGATACAGGAACGAGAACCCACTTCTTTCGAGCAAGCCATGGGAAATGAAAAATGGGAGAAAGCCATGGATGAAGAAATGCTTGGAAGCAAATGCTACATGGGAATTGGTGCCTTTGCCTAAAGACAAGAATGCAATTGGCTGTAAGTGGGTTTATAAGATCAAGCACAATGCAGATGGTTCTGTGAACAGATACAAGGCAAGATTAGTTGTCAAGGGGTATGCACAGAGATACGGCATTGATTATGAAGAAACATTCAGTCCAGTTGCAAGGATGGCAACTGTAAGAGCAGTCATTGCTATGGCTGCATGAAAGGGATGGTCTTTACATCAGATGGATGTAAAGAATGCCTTCTTGCATGGTGATTTGCAAGAAGAGGTCTTTATGGAGTAGCCAACAAGTTATGTTCATGCTATTCATCCTGAGTTTGTTTGCAGGTTGAAGAAAGCCTTGTATGGCTTGAAGCAAGCACCTAGAGCATGGTCTGACAAGATAGGACAATATCTTGTCACTATTGGCTTTCAGATTTCCAAGGCAGATTTCTCACTCTATGTGAGAAAAACAGAGAAAGGGATTATGCTGCTTGTCATTTATGTTGATGATTTGATCATCACCGGTGATAGTGATGAAGATATCCTTCATGTGAAAATGCTATTGAAGCAAAAGTTTGAGATGAAGGATTTGGGAGAGCTGCATTATTTCTTGGGCATTGAGGTGATTAGATCACCAAGTGGGATACAGCACTTGTAGAGGCAGTATGGATTGGACATGCTTTCCAAATATGGGATGACAGGCTATAAGCCTATTTCAGTTCCTTTGGAGCAGAATGTGAAGCTGAGCACAGATGCAGGTGAGCTTCTGAAAGACCCTACTATGTACAAATGCATAGTAGGAAGTTTGATTTATATGACTATTACCAAGCCAGATTTAAGCTATGCTGTTGTATTGGTAAGTCAGTTTATGCAGGCTCCAAGGAAACCGCATTTGGATGCGGCTAGATGCATACTCAGGTATGTGAAGTCCGCATTGCAGTATGGACTATTTTATGAGGCTGGGGTTCAGATATAGTTGCATGGATACACTGAAGCTGATTGGGCTAGTAGTACTTCTGATAGACGATCTACCAAAGGATATGTGTTCTCTTTTGGGAGTGTTGCAGTCACCTGGAGTAGCAAGAAACAGCCTACAGTTGCCTTGTCGAGCACAGAGGCTGAGTACAGGGGTGCAGCAATGGCTGCATGTGAGGTAGCTTGGTTGCATAAGCTACTTTATGATATGCATGAGTCTACAGATGGGCCAGTTGTCATTTATTGTGACAACATGAGCAGTATACACTTGGCAAATAACCCAGTCTATCATGCTAGAACAAAGCACATTGAGGTGCATTATCACTATGTGCAGGAGAAGGTTTTACTAGTCTTATTGATCTAGTTTATGTCAGTATAGAGGATTAGGTCGGTGACATATTCATGAAGGCATTGGGCGCAGAGAAGTTACACAAGTTCAGAGACCTGCTTGGTGTGCAAGAATTGGGATTGAGCTCGAGGGGGAGTGTTGAGATATCGAGCTCCACTCGTGATATGCCAGAGTGACCGTTGTGTATTTATGTCACCGACTTGTTAGCTACAGATGCGGTTGGTACACCGCCACGAATAATAGCTAGATGACAGCTATCCTTATCAACTCTAGTTCATGGCTCAGTTAGTATGCCACCTTAGTTAGTTGAGTTTGGTTTGAGACCCACATATAGGGTTCTTCTATTTCTTTGTACTAGAGTTCTTTTGGCTTTCACAATAAGAAGAGGAAAACTATTTTCAGCCTCCACCTGTGTGTGTATTCCCCCATTGTGTATGTGAGAAAGCCGCAAGTGAGACTCCTTCCCTCTCTCCCACTATCTTCACAAACCTATCTTTCAATTGTCATAAGTGGAGAACCATTCCCTATGGGGAGTAACATGGAATGAAGCACTATAATCCAAAATCCAATCCTGGGAATATACATCATCTGAAGTGGTGAAAGTCTGCAAGTAGACTAGACATGAAGAGAATGTCATTGTCACTATCATCAGCGACTTTATTAATCTCCTCGATCTTCATTTTTCATTTGTCCTCCCTTGAACTCTCTTCCTTCTTATTTGCACCCCAATTTGCATTCTTTTTCTTATCCTTTTGCTCTCTTTTCAGCTTGTTATAATCCTTTTTCATGTGGCCCTTCTTGCCAAAGTGGTAACACTCAATGTCCTATGCCCTAGATTTGCTACGAGACTTTCCTCTTTCTTGGGACTTCCCCCTAAACTATGATCTGCCCCTTTGCACATTTAAGGTTGCATCTTGCTTGTTACCATCCATAGACTTCTGTCTAATCTCCTTGGCCAACAAGCTACCCACAACATCATCAAACTTTAGTACTCCACCAGGTGCAGAGTTACTGACAATTGTACAGAAGGTATCCCATGAGGATGGCAATGAACATAAGAGAAATATTGCCTTAGTCTCCATATCAAAATTCATCTTCTGAGCCTAAAGCTAGCTGAAAATAATAGAGTTATGGAGATCCCTTCCTTCATCTGAAGCTCAAACAACCTCTTCATGAGGTAAAGTTTATGAGAGGCAGTTTCCTTCTCGTAAGTGGCACATAATTTCTTCCACAAATCTTCCATAGTCTACTCATTTACTACTGTGAAATAAAGTGACTCTGCAAGATGAAGTCTAATAGTAGACTTTGCTAATGCATCCAACTCATTCCAATCATCCTTAGACATACCTACAATCTTAGCTTCAATCCCTACCAAGGGTTTAATCTGCTTCTTTTGAATAAGCACATCTCTTATCTGTTCTTTCCACAAAGAAAAGTTTATCCCATCAAACTTTTTAATGCTGAAAAACTCCTTTTCAGACATGGAAGAGGATGCCATGATGCAAATGAAACAAAATCATAAATGCTAGTACCTGCAAGAGAGAAATCACACCAAATATTAGGTGCACCCAATATGTCTGCCTTAATGAAGGATAGTGTCACCAAAACTCAAGGCTCAAAGCATCAAAATGCATCTAACTCATGTGCAGATACTATGCAGTAATCTGGCCCAAAAGAAAATGTCAACCCACAATGAAAAAACAATAACAAATATAATGCCAATAAGAGCCAAATGCCTCAAGCATAAACACCATCCATGGGCATAAGCATCAATAATATCTCATCCAAGAGATCATAGCACAACTTGTGCATCCACTGCAATATGTCAAAGTTGTCCCTCAGCATAAAGTAGCATATGTGTTCTAAACATCCATCAATAAAGCATCCCACAAGACAATCTGGGCCTATCAACGCATCCAACAAGGATCACAATGCATCCAAATGGCCTGTAAAGCATCCACTTCAACCCAACACAAATCACAAATGAGAACACATGACTCAGACTACAACCAGAGTGATCTGCATAAGGTATATCCAAGAAATCATGGCCCCACGGCAATGACCGCTAATGAAAATAGAACCTGGGATGTCTCAAAACATGGGTGTCACTACATAATCAAACTCAGGAAGACAATCTACAAATATCTCTCTTTTTCCACAACTCCAAAATCTCATCCAAGGATGGAGTAAGAGTTAGTCAACCCTTGCATTTACCTGCAAAAAATGAACCTTAGGAACTTAACCTTAGCCAAAATGCCACCTGGCAATCAATGAGAAGGTCTTAGAAACTTTGAGAAATTTCATTCAAAAAGACGATGGAAAAACACAGAGAATCACAACTCCCTCGATTCTTCACAGAATAGCAACAAGCAGTTTTGTAGACATATGTTTCAGGCAGTCAATAGTACAGACAGCTCTGCAAATGGAGGCCCGGATATTGAGTTTCCACTCAGAAAGGGAATGACGGAATGAAGACATTGGAGTAGACAGAGCTTCACCAGCTTCAGAATTTCATGGAATTGGAAGTAGCTTCGCAGGTAGAAGTTTTGGACTACTATGAATCCACTAGGAGTGTCTAAACTACAAATGGTGGCCTGGATATGGAGATCCAACACACGCAATCTGTGTAGGAAATTGAATTTCGTCACTTTTTGCAGGAGCTATAACTTTTCACTGAAAACTCGGATGACAAAGATATCAAAACAACAAATGAAGTACTCAAAGTCTTCTACAACTTTTCTTTAGACCTCAGGGCAAGATTCAGCTTCTAGAGAAAGATATCATCATCACAATTCTCTTAGGTCTAAAATAGACTGTCTTTTGGCCTCCAAAAACACGTGCTGGCTTGCAAAAAACCACTCAAAGAACTTTTCAAAGGTGTCTACAAGGTCTCTGCACATTAGGATGTAGGTAAAGACACCCAAGAGAGCTTCTCCCACAAAGCTGTAGCACCAGACCTCAGGCTTCAGGCTCAGACCCGAGCTCAGCTACAACACCCGTGCTCTGATACGAGTTGAGAGATCTCAAGAACGGAAGCAGAATGGAAGAGGGTGAGAGAAAGGGAGAGCCAGAAGAGAAAGTCACACAAGTTTTGGTGGGTGCTGAACACCCTAATATTCTATGTCATCCATATATATGTTTGTTTGAGTATTGTACATAACTGAGGTTAAGGTACAGTGGCCTTTAACCCCCACCTAACTGTATTTTGAAATTGTGTTGAAAATAAATAAATGAGTATACTTATATTTTTAAAAAAGTATTAAAAAACCCCTTAATAATAATCTCTCTCTCTCTCTCTCTCTCTCTCTCGCTCGCTCGCATTCACACACAACTACATGCGAATGTGTGCACATACACGCATGTGTACACACACACACACACACACATCTATGTGTGTGTGTACGCATGCGTCCACCTCTCTCTCTCTCTCTCTCTCTCTCTCTCTCTCTCTCTTTCACACACAAATGCATGCGAATGTGTGCACATGCAGCACTCATGCGCATGTGTGCAAACACACACACACACACACACACACACACACACACACCTCCCTCTCCCATCTCCTTGCCTCGCTCTCCCTCTCTTCTTACCCTTGGTAGCCATGGCCTCTCTCTCTCTCTCTCTCTCTCTCTCTCTCTCTCTCTCTCTCTCTCTCTCTCTCTCCCTTTTCAAGAAGCAAGTAAGGTTCAAACATAACATAATAAGCAAATTTTCCCTTCCTCACAAAAATTATGTCTTTTTAAAGATGCTTGTACTCATGGCTAATAAGGAGATCACATCACATTCACATTACAAAAGTTTTGCAAAAGTTCCCTTCCTCACAAAAATTATGTCAGTTTAAAGATGCTTGTACTCATGGCTAATAAGGTGCTCACATCATATTTACATTACAAAAAATAATCCAAACACAATGATACTTACATTACAATCACTATAGAGATCCAAGGTTAAAGTAACTATAGAGAACCCAAGACAAAGTTGCTCATACATATGATTCAGAAACACAAAAATTTCCTACAATCTAGTCACATTTCATGAATGCCATGCTTGTAAGAGTACACTTCCCATACATTCAATATACAAAATTGGAAGGTAACAATCTTTTAGAGAAAGTAACTAACAAAGAGCTTTGTGATTTTCTACTCCATAACTGGTTTGTTTCTTTTTCTGCATAAATATTGACATAACTCAACATGTTGTCATATTGTTCCATATGTCATATTGTCCTAACGTTCTCAAGAGGCCTTCCTAATTCCTTCCTCATTCTCAATGGTCTCTCTCTCTCTCTCTCTCTCTCACACACACACACACACACACACACACACACACACACAATATACATATATGCATATTAAAATTATAAGGTTTATCAAATTTTCATTTAGTCCACATAGTCTACAGGTGTTGATGATTAAATACATTCTTAAAAATCAATGAAGATTGCCTTGTATTATATGTAACGTCTATACATACATCTAACAATGCCTCATGAATAAGAGCATTGTTGAAACACTAAAGGTCAAAGAAACTAGATATTATTAATCTCCAATCTCTAGGACAAAATGATGGACCTTGGCCATCATATCTCTATTATCTCTAGAGAATGCAAGGGACAACAATTCTTAAAAAGGATGTTTGTCTCATCCCTATATCTAAGTTTATGATTATCAAGTAAAAAAAATAGCCTTGGAAAGGACTTGATGTTGTTGATTGAATTTCTTCTCTAAGAAACTGCATGGTCCACTTCTCTTCCAGTTCCAACATTATATCCGGATGTCCTTACCAAGAAGTAAATATCTCAACAGCTAGCCTATGAGTCCCATCATGCAAATCATCATCCATTGCTTCCCATTGCAGCATTTTCCATTGAAACCTTGTATAATATGTGAAAGACATGCAAAGATTTTTCCTTCCAACATGAAATACCTATAAAAATTGAAATATGTCAATAATAGTAGCTAGTAAACATTCTTCTTTTTTATAGAAGCAAGAATTATTAGATACACTTGCCGAAATGTCACATCGAAAGTGTTCAATCGACATTGTACAAGTCTTCACTATGGCATGTTCTTGTTGCCCATCCCTTGTCAACAAATAATTCACACCATCAGATCTAGCTCTAAGTTCTTACAAGTATACTTTGTTTTCTCAATCAATTACAATTAGCAAAGAAATCAACAAAGCATGGGAATGGAAGAAACCAACTCAGCCTAGCATTTCTCCACTAGTAGTTGGCTTCATAGCATTTTTCATATCATCAAACATTCTACTTCTATGTGATTCGTTGATCTCTATGCTTGGAAATGGCCACTCTAGACTGTCAAAAGAAGGCAAGGGAAGAGATTTTAATCTTCCATACTGACCTTCTTGATCTGGCAAGATGAACATCGCATTATAAAAGAAGGTCCCATCCTTCTTCAACTTTGATGGTATGCGACCTACATACTGAAGGCTACTGATCTTAGCATGAAGGACATGCAACACCCTCGTTATGCATGTTGCAGGCTCCCACTCCTTGTAATTGTATGGATACAAATCTATCAAACAAATGCAAGGATTGTCAATGTGTCTATTTAAATGCAAATACATTAAAGCGTGACCCTAGTACAAGCCTAATACATTGTGATGTACTTAAAATTGGGCCTACAATATGGGAGGCCTACTATAATATCCGTATGCACGTATATGTCCACATGAGTAAATACATATTCAATTATATGTGAGCGACAGTCTTGTTGATCGGAGACATAACAAAATCCATGATTCTCTCTTTCCACTATTTGGAGATGTCCTCAATATTCTTCCGAGCCACTTTTTAACACCCACGGTTAGTGGTCTACGTTCTAATCCAAGAATATTTCCAGTAGAGCTGAGGAATCCATTCCTTATGCTCATCCTTGATGTTTCTCAGCAAAATAGACTGTAAAGTACCTCAATATCTAGTATTTTCCATCTCCATGGTCCCTGTTCCAATACCATATGATTAACAATATCTCTTACTTTCTCTCTCCTCACCCATGAACATATCTACCTCAAAATTCACAATGTTTATCTCTCTTTCTCTCTCTCTTCTCCAGCCTCTCTCTCTCTCTCTCTCTCTCTCTCTCTCTCTCTCTCTCTGTATTTCTCTACAATTGTCTTTCTCTATCCCTCTCTTTATTTGCCCTTCTTTCCTCTCTCCTTCAACCCTTGACACAAACAAACTAAAAAATATTTCAAATACTTCAACACATTCTCTGTGTGTGTGTGTGTGTGTGTGTGTTCCTCCTTCCCTCTTTCCTTCAAGTTACTCTAGTGACACAAACAAACACGAACTTATTTCAAAATACTTAGTTTAGAAGATGAAATCTATTCCTTACTCTCTTTCCCCTACCCCTTGCATAAATAAACATAACATACGTCTCTCTACAATGTCATAGATTAGTTCTCTCTCTCTCTCTCTCTCTCTCTCTCTCTCTCTCTCTCTCTTATCTCTCTCAAAAATTTCAAAAAATAGAGTAGTTCAAATACTCTCTCGCTCTCTCTCTCTTTCCTCTTATCACTCTCAAACAAAAGAACACACAATCTCCCTCTCTTTCTTTCCCCCTACCTCTCTCTCTTTCTCTTTGTTTCTCCTATACCAAAGAAGAAACAACTTCCAAAAATAATGTTATAGCTTCAAATATCATCTACTTCATCTCTCCCTCCTTTGTGCCTTTTACAACAAGCATATAAATAGATTGTCACATAAAAACTTATGTACTTAGTAAAAAGATATTTTTGAAAGGAAAAACACTTCATTACTTTGAAAATATATGTCTTTTCTTCTGATGTTGATTCTTTATGCTTCAAGAAGGCACAAAAAGGGTCGAAAATGATAAAATGCACGTTTTTCTTCCTCCTTCCAAGGAAAGTCAGGTCAAATCTTTGATTTCTAAGAGCGAGAAAAGTAAGTGGAGAAGGAATAAAAGAGATAACAGAGTAAGAGACAAAAAGAACGTGCAGAGTTTGGAAAATAATTTTTCTCTAGGAGATTTCCATAGGTGGATGAAAAATGTAAATAGAGGAGAGGGGAAATAACTAATCAAAGTGGCATAAAGATAGTTTGAAACAAGCTACTAGAAAGTGGCGGGAATGCATTTTTGGACTGCATGGAGTAAGTAAAACGTAGTCCCAAAATGCAGACCAAGTTTCTCAAATTCCATTGAATAAGTTACGAATTGAGCAAGTTAGCCATATGCAATATATTTCCCGAACTCCACATATGCAATATTTGAAATATATTCAATATATGCAAAAAATGATCTACGCAATGATGCATTGGCCACATCAGCTCGCTAGGTGCTACAATATCATCTGGCTTAGAGAACTGTGCTACCATGCCTTCACTCTTCTCTGCATGTGTCCCTACCAATATGCACCTCTTATTGCATATTTGTTTGACAATTTCAGCGAAGTGTCTCCACTCTTTGCAGACAAAGAACCTATTTGGGAATCACCCAAACGGATCTATTGAGTATGGACCAGCTTGTTTGAGACCTTAATGCACATATGATTGGTGAATGTAAGTGGGTTTTTAAGTACAAAAAGTAAATAGCATAGACAAACCATTAGATACAAGGCCCATTTAGTAGCGTGGGGAGTTTCATAAAGTGAAGGGGTGGATTAGAATGAGACTAATGCTCCATTGACATGAGTAATGCAATGGATTAGAGTGAGACTGATGCTCCGTTGAAGGACAGGATTCAAATGAGATTGATGCTTCAAAGACATGAGTAATGTCAACATTATTGCTATTGGCACTCGCAATAATACAAAGACTAAAAATTTCTTGAAATACATTTCAAGAATTTTTTGTCTAGATGAGAGTACAGGTCTACCTTTCTAAAAATTTCTTATCTAATAGCATAATGTCAAATGGAGTGCTACCAAATGGGTCGCAATCCTAGGTTTGTGAAAAAAAATTAATAGCCACTACCCATACCTCACCCACACAAAGCCCTAACTTAAAGCACAAACTAAACATCTCTCTCTCTCTCTCTCTCTCACCTTGTGTGCATGTGGACACATAAGCTTTAAGACATTTTAAATCTCATGCTCTAGTCTTATGTTTGCTTTTTTGGGCATGATTTGGAGAATATGTTTCTTTTCCCATGCACATGGAGCCATGGTCCTCTACGAGGACCAATCTACCTGAGACCTAGGATTCAACATAGGACAGCCGCTCAGGTAGGGAGACGCCCTACCGCCTGAGTTACCACTGCTCCTCATCTAGAGAATATGGAGAAGGCCATGAAGGCGAACAAACAATGAAAGCAAGAAATTAACAAGTTGAATACATTCAAAAGGGCCTGACCTGAAGTTGAGAGAGAAGAAGAAGAAGAAGAAGAAGAGAGAGAGAGAGAGAGAGAAAGGGGGAGAAGAAGAAGAAGAGAGAGAGAGAGAGAGAGAGAGAGAGAGAGAGAAAGGGGGAGAAAAAAGGGGCTATCCAAATCCGGAGACCCAATCAAATAAATCGATTGAAATTTTTAAAAATACGTATTTTGCCCTTTTTAAAACGAATTGTCGTATAGCTGGCAGGCCAAAAAGAGGGAGAAATTTTCAAGGAGATGAGGGGAGTTCAAAAGTAGAAGTAAGACGAGGGGTTCAAAAATTTAAATCTAAAAGGGGTTTGTGGGGGGCAATGTTGGCTTGAGATGTTTGAAATTGAGAGGAAATTTTTGAAGAAAAGATGGGGGTGGATCTTGTAGTCTCCCTCCATGGCTTCCCTCCCTTCATCCATTGCTCTCTCTCTTTCTTTGTATATAACATTCGCCATAGCCATTCAGCTTCCATGGTGCTTTGCTCTCTCGCCAAGCCCCAGGGACCTCCTCCCCCCTTCAACAGTCTTCTCCCTCGCCATGGATCACTCTCCCCTTCCCTCCCACGAGAATTCTCCCCTTCTCCCCCTTCCTCGCTACCTCCTCCTTCCCCCCCTCCCTCACCATTCCCTCCCCAGACTCCCCCTCTCCGACGTCACTCGCTTCTTCTCCCCCAACGTGAGTCTCTCGCCTTTCCATCTTCTTTCTTCCTGCAATCTTTGTTCTGCTTTTCCTTCTCGCGTACTTGTCCATCATTCCTAACTGTGCATTGCTTTTGTTCTTCCAATTCAGGCTCCGGAACATCCTTCCAAAGTGGCCCGGACTTCTGCCACTTCTCCAACTTGTGCTGCTCGTAGCGTGGCTCCTGCCGCTCGGATGCGCGCGGCCTTCGATTGTGCACCCACGCATGAACGGCAGGCCAAGCATGTGTTGAGATCATTGCGATGACGGTGAGAGAGGGCTTCGGTCTTTTATCAGGAACTTCGATGAGCTCGCAATTCTGCATTCCTCTGTAAGCTATTCGGTTGGGTCAAAGCTCGAGACCAAGCATCCATCAAGGCGCCCGATTATATACAACTCGAGTGTTGTTAACTTTGGGAGACTCTCCAATTTGAGTACCCAACTGCTGCCAGCGGCACTCTCGTTTTCATCGATAATTGATTAACACCCACAACTGGGAAGCTCCAAACGATTGATGTAAAATTATTTCGATTGGAATCAAATACGTACACAGTTATGCGTAAGGTCTGTTTACCTTCGCAGTGTTCTGCATCGCATACAATTATGTTGAGCATATGCTCCATTATTACCGGATTCTTCAGCTCTGGCAAGAGCTACGCGTCTTTAAGTTCGAACATGTGCACATTGATGACTCAAGCGATCGATTCTAATTTAAATACCGTAATTGTAGCAATATGGAAAAGTAGAGAAGCAAGCTAAGAAGCATATACAAGCAGATACAGAAACATATACAAGCAGATACTGATGCTCTACGTAGGTAATGGCGAACACCTCCATACAGAGATAGCTAATCGCTGATTTCCAAAATAAGCCCCCTTCCATTAGTAAGTTCGGCAACATAGTTAAGTGTGACTTTATTAGTGTTCATAATTGTTATGAACGTTGTGCATTTCAACTACAAAATTGAAAAGAATTGTTGGTACCGTGCAACCAAACTCAATGTTTCATAATCTCTCGTTCTAGAAAGAACTCTAAGTAAACGGGTAGAACGTTTCAAAACGAAAATTTCCTAGCATTGGTTGAAAATCAACTTTTAATGTTCCTTTCTAAATGTAAAATGGCTAGCATTTATGTGAAACAAACTAGCAATGTTCCTAGTTCATTAAAGGAGGAAAATTGGGATTTTTATTTGTAAGAAAAGGAATGCTCATAAGTAACTTTTCAAATGGTAAATCAATCCTAAAAGAATATCACCAAAAATTAATTTCAAAGTTTTAGAGTACATGAAAAGTTTGTAAGATAACAAAATTGTTGATGAAGTGTATAGATGCCTAAGAGCTTGATCTTTCCAAACTTTCATTGTCTTTGTGAAGTGCATATTATTAGGGTCCTCAATTGTAAACTTCATAGTCACATCAAAACTTGTGACTTCCATCCCATTCCTCCATTTAGTCTTTATTTATCTTTAATAATTAAGTCCTTATTCACAAATGCTACATTAAGTCCTTATTTATCTTTGATGATTAAGTCCTTATTCACAAATGCTACATTATGCAATGTAATGCATGCAATAATTAAAAGGGTGGGATAAGTTTCCTTGCATGTCTCATTGTTTACAATTTCAAAACCAACTTCCACTAAGTTCATTCGAGCCCATTCCTTTACAGCTTGTTGTTGCATAAATCAAAGAAGCAAACTTCTTGCTCCAAGTCATCATATCCTCTCCATAAAATTTAGGATAGTTTGACAAAGTTTGACAATTCTTTATCCCATAATCCTTCAATGAATTTTCATGCATAAGATGTTGAGAAGGCACCATAAATTTCATATATATATATATATATATATATATATATATATATATATATATAACTTTGAATTAAAAATTAATCTTCTTTCTAAATTTTTACAAATTGCCTTTGAGAATGAGAATAGCCTCACATTATCGCTCTTAATTGAATAATGCATTACCTTGCAATGAAAAAAGTAAAATGTGTAAGGAGCCTCTATAGTAGGTTCACAATCTAGCATAATTTTAAAACCCTTAATTCCTATTTGTGCAGTATTTGTATCAACAATAGATCTTTCCTTTAAAATTCAATAATGGATGCATAAAGTCATATTTCTAACTGAACAACCAGAAATTGTGGTAATCAACATATTCTTTCTAAGATCTCACTTGAGTACCTTTGAATGTGTCCATATATTACATTTTTAGCTCACATCCTTAGGTATTTGACAATGTTGAGCAAGATATTGTGAACTTTCTATCTTTAAGGGAAGCAAAACTACATCAATTGATTTGCATAATTTACTTACTATAATGTGATGATTCAGTCATCTAATACCATGGATTCATTTAAGATAAATGATTTCACAGTCAAATTCATCTTTTAACTCCTTAAATCTTGAGCTACTTGGTGAAGTAAGGAGCTATTGCATTAAATATATTGTCAAAGTATTTAGCATACTCTAAATTTGAACCACATTTAAAACAAGATTTATGGGGTAATAGTGCCATGTATGGATGTTCACATGTACTTCATTTTTTATGGTAATGCAATGTGATCCCTTTCTTTCTTGCCCACATGGTAGAACAACCATTTGTACCAAAACCCATGAGACTTGTCAAACCCAATTGTACCTTTGCTAGCTCAAACAAATGTCATCATATATCCCATTTAAGGAGCTATCATGTGTAGACACCATACCATAGAATGCTATCATCAGAATATAACCTTCCTCTGATTATGAGATATTATCATATGGTGATGAATAATAAAATTAGTTGATTCATCAACCATCGCACAAGAAGAGGACTAGCATTCACCTTTTCTAGAGTTCCATTATGCATCTAGCAAGACAACATATAATGTCTACACAATACTTGTCATCATTATATGATGTAGTCAAATGTTGAGATGCAATGTCTTATAACAAGTTTGACAAAGTTAAAAGCGTTTTGCAACATCTTGCAACAAGTTCAACAAAGTTCAAACCTTGGAGAAAGATAGATTTTCTATCACAACAAAATAGGAAGCCTTGAACAATGCTAAAAGATGGGTCCTTGTTTGTAACAAAATAGGTAGTCTTGAACAAAGCTAAAAAGTGTCTTATCTCATAAGTCATACATTTTTGAAATTCCTATTTCAAACCAACCTATTTTGCAAAAATAGTAGCTTTCTACACATCAATATAACATTTTGTCTATGCATGATATCTTAAGTTTCTATTTCGATATTGATTGAACCATAGATGCTCTTTGCAAAATTAACATAGTTTTCTAAACTAGTGGAAGCACATTAACCTGCTCAAAAAATCATGTCCATGCACAATGCTAAGACAAACAATTGAATAGCAAATCATGTCCATGCACAATGCTAAGAAGCATAATTGAATAGCACGTTTTGGCTTTGTTTATAAGTGAGCATAATGTTAACTGGTAGTTACACTCAGCCATACGTGGAGTGTCTCTATCTTTTGAATTTGAATTGCAGTTACAGCCTCTCTCTCTCTCTCTCTCTCTCTCTCTCTCTCTCATCCTCACTCTCACATGCACAGAGGTGTAGTCTTCATCCTGCTTGCTCCATCAGTAGCTCTCTCTCTAATAGAGGTGCAACCTTCCTCCTGCTTGCTCCATCCCCAAAAACTATTTTCCTCCCGAGGTCCTCCCTCTCACTCACTCTGCTCTAGTGTTGCAGGCAACATTGCAGTGCCTAGATTCTCTCTCACACACAGGTGCAAGCTTCCTCCTACTTGCTCCATGACCAAGAATCCTTGTTGAGTCAGAGTATTTTCTCATGTGGACTTGCTCTCTCTCCAACGGCACAAAGCATTTCAGATACATTGAAGGGGCTACCACAATCTTGTCAAGATCTCCTTGCAATCAAGTTTTCTTGAAGCTTTGGTAAGTATGCTCACCATGGTCACCAGATCTTGCTACTTCCACTTGCTTTAAAAAAAAAGACTTCGTGTTATGGAGCTAATGCAGAAAGGTGTATGAATTCTCAGTTTATATTTTTCATCGTTCAAAGCATTGCTTAGTTCCACATTTTTTCCTGTGTGCTACATAGAATTCACTTTGTTGGGCATCTTCATCTTTGTCTCCTCCTCATCTCCTCACTTGCCCTGTTGTCTAGAGTCCCAATCCTCATGGCACATGAAAAGAAAACCCCAATCTAGCCATAATTGCAAATTGCATGTGTTGTGTGCTAGCCTTTGGTGATCTTATATTTCTTTCCAAGTACACTTCAGCAGATAGCTAGGGGAACAAGATGAAGAGGAAGAGAGGATTACAAAGAATATTACTATCTCCTAAGTGTACAGGAGATCTATAATTTCTTGGAAGCCTGTGTTGTGTGCTAGCCTTTGATGAAATTATAGATCTTTCCAAGTACACTTCGGCAACCAATGGAACAAGATGAAGAGGAAGATAGGATTACAAAGAATATTACTATCTCCTTAGTGTATGAGAGATATCTATAATTTCATGGAAGGCTATATAGTGAGTTTCTTTTCATGTGCTAAAGATGTGGACTATCATATGCTAGTTAATGCTAGTAGTTAGGACCTGAAGTATGATGCTAGGGACTTGTTTTTGAAGTCCTTGAAAACAATCATCATATCAAAAGCTTTTTGCCCAAGTCCTACCCTCTCCAAGCTAATTATCTCTACATCATTCAATGTCACAACTAGGAAAGGCTGTTCTATTAGCTTGACTAAGCAATTGACGATGGGAACAATGAAAGCTAAAGCCCTCTAGGGTAATACTTGCCCGTTGAATAGCACAAATAGTGTGCTATAGAGCATACTTGGTGTGCCACGTCTATGTATATAGAAATTGTCAGCTATATAGGTTTGAGTAGCACAAACATTGAGCTATATAGTATACATAGCTCCACATCTATGTGTGCACTCAAATTGTGTGCTACATAGTAGATTTTGTGGGGTGTATAGCTTGTATAGCATAGATAATATTGTATAGTGCATACATGTTGTGACCCATCTTTGTGTATTGAAATTTTTTGCTATGTTGTTAAGTGTGCCACATAACATATGCACGTTAAGCATTCAAAGCATTTCTTAGTTCTAGCCTGCACTGAATTGCAGGTTTTGGGTTTACATTTGAGCTACCAAAGGTGAGCCAATGCAAGGCAACATGGGAAGATCCATTGAACCAACAGTATGGGAAAATTTCATAAGGGATTATGAAGCTGGAAGAAATGGGAGTAGGCTACATGCAAGAGACAAATGCAGGAGGGAGGTTACTCTACATGGAATTGATGACTTGCAGAAGCGGAGGATTGTTAACAAAATTATGAGTTTTTATTAGTAATATGCAAATATGGATCAATAAGATAACAATGATTGAGAAATATCACATGAGAACACATATTAAAATGGAAGTTTGGGAGATCAAGAAGGAGAAAATGATCACCATTTTATATGCTCTGATACCAAGCAAGCTCTCCTGTGCTTTGATACATGCATTATGTGGAATCTTCCCAATACTTGTTCCAACAGTCAACATAGGCATCTAAGACCCTTTCTCTTAACTGATGGTGCCCAATACTGAATTAATATTTTCTTGAATTTAGGAGATGCAACCATTAGGAAAAAAGGGAACTCATTTTGGGGCCCTGAGAGAAATCCACAATTGCTTCTTTTTTTGTGAGTCTGAAATATAGGAAAGTAATAAAATACTCCTTAGAATATACATAAGTATTGTAAACATGTTCGAGGATGACAGTGGATGAAAGAATAAAGATATTCTTCTATATTCACTCCCATATCTCATGAACGTTATTATTCAATGCTCCTACAAGCCACATCTTTCTCTCGATCATTTTCTAGCCATCTCCACGATCGTTAAGCTTCTCTATTAGAACACCATAACTAATCTCGCCATATGCCTGTTTTTCAAAGTTTACCACCTTCACGAGTCTTTGCCTTATGAAATTGAGTAATGAAATCACGAAGCAATGGAAAAACATTGCACTCAAAATGGCAACACCAAACTCCAACTCTACGGAACAAGCCAATAAGAGATGACAACACCATCTTCATATTGATTTAGCCCAAGAATATGTGCCTCTTCCAAAACGACAACACATCGATGCCATGCAAAGAGAAAACATGAGGAGAGAAGGTTTACAACATATCGACTTATGGTGTGATGGGAAGATTTATCCAAAATGTTTTGTCGGAAGGTCTACACCATCATTCTCAAATCCGACAACATTGTTGAAATTTGTGGGCAACAGAACAAAAGGTATGCATGGATACATCACAGCTTAGTATCAAGTTGCGCACATGTATAAGTCTTTATATGAGCAAGAGGTGAACACCAAAATACAACAGATAGCCGAAACTTCTAGATTGAAAGAGTAGTTACTTAATGAAATTGAAGAACATACAAAGATGAGGGAGAAGTTACGTAAAGCAAGATCGAAAGCAACCCCTTTGGGAGAGTCTTACAAGTAGAAAACTTCACGACCTTGTAGAATTGAAAGCAGGAAGTGGAGGGTGCAATCGTCGAGTACAAGTAGCAAGGTGAGATTGTTTAAAGCGTGAGATTGCTAAAAGTGTTTACTATTTACAATGCCGAGCTATGTGAATCCTCCTTTGTTAACTCTTATTTATGCATCCGGTTTATAGGAAAGTGTTGGAGCCCCAAAAGGAAAATGTTGATCCGAACACTCTTCCCATAAAACAAATGAAAGGTCTATTTTCAATGACTATTGCGAAAGGGATGATTGAGGAAAAGAAGTTTAAAACCAGCAAACGCAATGTTGTGCAACAGTTCATGGAAAGCAATAAAGTTGATGTAAACTTAATTCAAGAGGCTCTCGATGAGAGTGGAGTTAGCAGGAAAGGTTATTCTTCTATTTTCAAAGCAGTGTCATCAACGTTTAAAGATCAGAGGATCAAACGTGTGCTTCTTAAATCCTACAAAAATTTGGAATTTAAGAGCTTCACTCAATGAACAAGCAGATGATTTTATTGATCAGTGGTTGCATATTGAGGATGTATTTGAAGGTAGTAAGGGGACCACTATGTATAATCCTTGGAATAATATTTTTGTTGATCTTGAATAATTACAAAAAAGAGTGGTTAAATTCTACGGAATCACATTTGAAGAGTGTCAGGGATAGATTATATTTGTCATAAAGTTGGATGAATGTGAAATTGTGAAAGAGAAAAAGATTGAAAGAGTGGCCATCACACTTATGAATAGGGCACTTGATACATCAATCACTAGAGAAAACTCAAAGCATTTCAATGTACAATCTGAGAAGCATATTTGGTGGTTGGGAGCATTTGAGGTAAGCGTCAACATTCATTTTGCTGTTTCATTTCATTTATTATATCTAGACGCTTCAATATAGTTTCTTCTTAATGGAAGGTAAAGACAAAGGATCATCAAACCTTGTTTTGGGTGTTTCACCATACCAAAATACCAAAAGTCATCAAAAACCAGGCTCAAGGAGGGCAACTTCATGTTGAAGGCAAGGGTGATTTCCAAGTTAATTGGCATATGACAGGGGACCTCAAGACCCTCAAATGTATGTTCAACATATGCAAAGGAGGTAATTCAAAATATCCATGACTTTATTGGAGCCATCCCATGTCATGGATCCTAAATGGTGGAGGAAAGCTCCTAATAGGGACAAGATTGATCCTGAATTCAAAGCAGTTCTTGATATTCCTTTGTGTAATATACATATATGCTCATTACATGCTTTATGTAGAATCATCAAAAAGTTGGTCTTTTTGTATATTGGATTTGCTTGGAAGCTTCGACCAGAAGAAAATAGGAAGAAAGAAATTGCTGCATTAGAAAAAGTATTATCGGACATGGGTCTGAAGAAGATTTTTATCAGAACCACAAAGAGAAGGGAAACTTAGTAGACGATCAAGATATGTTTCCAGGGTGAGATATGAACTTTGGAAGCATGTGCATAATGCAGTTAAAGATGATATGGCAAATGGTGTTGCTTGAAATGTTAAAGCGGATGTATGGAAATCCTTAGACAAGCTTTTCCAACTTTGTGACAAAAAGACATGGACCAAGAGCGATCATCGTGCGTTAGAAGAGGAGCTAAAAACTTTTGGAAAATCCATGAAACAAGCATGGACAAGCTGCAATATAACACACTACATGGTAAGTTGAATTAATTTGTTTTATATGCATAGTTTGTACTTTTAAACATGGTTTAGTTCTAACTTAATATTTTATGTGATTGCAGCATATTCTTTATAACCACCTTCCATATTTTGTTAAAAAGTATGGATTCCATGCAATATGGCCAACACAAGGAATGGAGAGGTCTCATTACATACCAAGAAATTCTTTTTTCGACATACACAACATTTTGGAGGAGCACATAAGGCAAATAGTCTCAAAGAAGTATTTCAGTGGTTTTTTAGAGGTATACTTCAAAGGTTGCAAATCTAGAAAAAAGTTTCATTGTCAAAAGTTAAACTTACCTTTAATATGGCACAAAAGAAAAGAAGAAGGGGAGACAATCAAAGGTCTATGTGAATCACAAGTGGATGGATAGAGTTGGAAACCTTATGGAGATTTATAACAATGAAGCAAAGGTTTTGTAATATTTTCTAGAAAAAATCAGTACAAAATCTGAGCTGACTATCTTTTCTTGTAGGACTTTGTGTCCTTTGTAACTTTTGACAATACAATATACTTGAGTTTACTCTTGTACTTATTTTACATCAAGCTGCTGTCCTTCGATCTGTTTAGCCTCAGAATCTAGAAGAAGCGGCTCTCTAAACCTAATCCAATGATGCTTTCCATAACCATCTAATTGGCTAGGATCTTTGATTCCAAGTGCCAAAGCATAAGCAATGTATGTCAAAAAGTACCCTGCCCTTGAGCACTGTTTACTAGGGCCATATTCAAAAATGTCTAAAGCAGATAATTTCTTAATTAATATAACTTTGTCATTCCGCCAATTTACCTAGTGCCCTCCAAGAAACTTTGACAAACATTTTAAAAAGTAGATAGTTGTCTCTCGATCATTACTTAATTGTTTGTGGTATATCAAAAACTTGGCAGCAGACAACATGTTGTTCATGTACTATCCAAGGGAAGACAACTGTCCAAGTCCCCTTTCTTGACTCCCATAGGACCTTCTTAAAAAACTGTCATCTTCAATATACAGCTACAGTAGAAAAAAAGAAGCAATGAGAAATATATACAAGTCTTGCTAAAAAAGATCTAGCAGAGAAAATAGTGAGACAGTCTAAAAAAAGAAGCAATGAGAAATATATACAATCCAAAAGATCCATGATAGTGAGATAGCGTACCTTTATATTCTCATCATCCTCCAAAATTTTATCGGTCCAAAGATCAGTGCTTTTTTCCCCGCTACTTTGTGTTTTCCTTTGCTCCTTCAGCTTTGGCTGAATATCCTTTTGCTCCTCTAACTTTTGCATTCTTATCTTGTTAAAGCTCTCATCATCCACATCCTCCTCATCCACAGTTTTCTTAAAGCACATCGAGAGCGCCTCCTTGGGATCAAATGGATCTTCTAGTACCATTAATTCATTGTGTTCAATTCCAACATCCTTATCTATGCTACATCCTTGAGCAATTAAGGCCAAGGCATAATCTTCTTTGAGGTCAAAGATGACACGTATATCTAAGAGCAGATAATACTCTTGACCTTGAATAGTGAATGAAGGAAGGATAGGTATAGCTTGACTACTTGTCTCAAAATCTAGTTCTTCAGTAGAGACATAGCTCCATTTACTATTTGTGACTTTAAGGCTACAAGATCCAAGGCTGCAACCTCCTTGCTCTCTTCCTCAAGATTGATATCCTCCACATCTAGTTCTTGTGCCTCTTCTATATTTTTGCCTTTGTCTTCAATATCAGGTTCTTCCCCAAGATCTTCCATGGCCTCTTCTGGCATGTCTTCCGTACCTTCATGACAAAGATTTAAAAACAGAGCAAAAGCAAGGCTTACCTCCAATAGCCTGCATCCTTCACCATGAATATTACAAATCGCTTTGTACTTTTCTAGAAAGCTATCAAACCTCCTATTGATGGGAATCTGAAGCTTTTTGTTTGTAATAAAATCCTTGGCATGGACATATGACTTCCCAGATATGGTTACTTTCTACTTGTCTGGATTATTCTGAAACTCTGCTAGCTTGTCTGCTAAAAAATCTGTGTGGCTCTCCGAAATTGTAGCATAATCGAGCTCTTTATTCCACGTCATAAAACAAATGGTAATCCTGTTGAGCATCACACTTCTCCAGGAAATCAAACAGTAACAAATCTACAGGCTTTTGGGTTTCTTTCAATGTCATCCCCTTCAACGGGACTGTTGTTTTTACAAACGACATCCCTAGAACACTTGATAGCTCGATTTTATCATTTCTCTCTTTCTTGCTTGAACTTCCCTCTCCTTGAAGAGGGAAAGATTGTCCCTGCAACCTCCTTTTCATCAACATAAGTGGTGATTTGTCCTGGAACCCCTTCAATTTCAATAAGTTATACAAAATTAGGTTATAAAAAGCAATTTACTGTCTCTCTACATAATCTAAATGAAGCACCAACAATAAAATTATGATTTCCATATACACACATATTACACAAAATATATAATGTATAGTCCATTCAATTATTTACAAAACCAAGTTACAAAAAGAAATTTGCTTTCTCTCTCCACAATCTAAATGAAGAATCTTTCATTAAAAGTATACAATCAAAGTTATAAAAAGCAATTTACAATATCTCTCTCCCAAATCAAAATGAAGCACCAACAATAAAATTATGATTTCCATATCCACGCGTATCACTGAAAATATATAATGCATAGACCATTAAAATATTTATGGCATTGTGTTTTATGAAAAGCATAAATAAAATATACTGCCTACATGATTTCTGGTTGTTCATTATTGATGGGAAATAGTAATGTGAAATACATTCTCTTTTACATGTTTCAAATAGAGTCCAAAGTGCTCCCAAAGTGTTACTTCTTAGAACCCTTTTTGCCACTCTTGCTTGACTCTACCTTGTCTTTCTTTTTTCCTTTCGTTTTTTCTTTGCCTTTTTTCACGTCCTCTTCCAACTTCATTTCCACATGTGTGTGTCCTTCTCGTTCGATCCACCATTTCATCTCTTCAATTGAATCTTCTAAAATTTCTCAATCAGATTTGTTTAATTATGAGACATAGCGGTCAACGCTGTCTTGTGTGCTAAGGATGAGAAATGCTCTAGGTAGAGTTCCCGTCTCAATAGGGGGTTTGACAATATCTCTGTATTGGAAATATAGTTGTTCTAAATATGTTTTCAAATCGTCTTCGGTTGGAGCCATTGGAACCTATGAAAATACATCATAATGTTAAACCACATTGAGAAACGAAGGGGATGGAAATGGAGAGAGAGAAAGAGAGAAGGCACCTGCAGAACCTTCTATAGTATGCCAAACTTGATCACACCTGAGCGAGACGAATTGCACTAGATGAGCTGGAGACCTCTTCTTCCTCTTTCTCTCTCTCTATGGCTCTCACTAGACCTCTTTCTCTCTGCTTCACAAACCGGTTTCCTACACTTATCCCCTCTCTCTCTCTCTCTCTCTCTCTCTCTCTCTCTCTCAATTTCTCTACAAAAAAAATTGGGAGGTATATCTTGTAAAAAATGAGTGATAGAGTTGAAAGAAAGTGATCCACAACATAAAGAATACAAAAGTGAAATTAATAATTGACCAAAAGTGACCCGAGGACAACACTACCTCGAAAAGGGTGCTTCTTTCAGTGTACATTATTGTCTCTTCCCTCACTTTCTATCACTCTTGAAGGAGGGGCGGAGTCACTGTGCAATTCTCACTATCGCTCCCTCACTTTCCTTCCAAAACAATGGCAAGTTACTATGTGAATTCATTTATTGAACTGAAATTCTGCCTTAGATCCCTTTTGTATGGACCCATGAGGGGAAAGCATTTGAGGAGCATATGTTATGCACATGGCTGCTTGATTTGAACTCAGCAGAAGAGGTGAATATCTTACGCACATGGATGCTTCTTTTAATCACGTACTTCTTATGCTAACGACCTAAATTTTCGTACAGAATATGGCGGCAGCTAGAAGCTGTATTGAATGAAATGGTGAAGATGAGGAAAGCCAAGAGCAAAAAGAGTTGTTGAATGCTTACAAATCGGTGGAAGATTCCAAACAGGTTGTGAGGAGAGTCTATGAGGAGATTTGCAATGCCAATCCTGGTTATCCATGGCCTCCAGATTTAAAGTCCAGGCTTGTTTTCATGAAGCCAATGCCATAGTAGGCACTTTCGAGGACATTTTCTTTCTCTTATGGTGTAATAGTCCAGTGATGGAAATTTACTTCCACAGAGACTTATGTGTTTTCTAAAGTTGTAATAGACAAGAAATGGAACCATAGTTAGAACTATAGAGACTTTTCAGTTCTCTAATGTAATGGAGAAGGGATCAAAATATATTTCTCTCTCTCTTACACAAGCACTCTATGTGTGTGTGTGTGTGTGTGTGTGTGTGTGTGTGTGTGCGCGCGCGCGCGCATGTGTGTATTCACAGAGCTCTTTTCCCGGCTCTGCCGTGCCCCCCTCCTCTCTCTCTCTCTCTCTCTCTCTCTCTCTCTCTCTCTCTCCCCCCCTCCTTCTCTCTCTCTCTCTCTCTCTAGTTGTAGTAGCTCTATGAACCTCTGTAGCTAGACCCCCGCACACCCCCTTTATGTCTGTCTCGCTCTCTCTCTATCTTCCCTGCCCCTCTCTCTATCTTCCTCAAGAGCTAGATCCTCCCCCCTCTCTCTCTATCATAGAAAGATAGAGAAAGAGTTGACAGCCAAAGAAGAATGGACTCCCATTGTCAGATACTATTTCCATGGGTGTCCCAAACCTTGTGCAGATACGTTCAAATATGAAATTTGAAACTGCCTTACCATTTGCTGCAGGGAGGGCGATAGCTTCAGCCCACTTAGTGACATACTGAGTGGCTGTCAAAAGATACTTCTTTTTGCAGGCAATCATGGGCAGGGGCCCAACAAAATCTATTCCCCACTTCTGAAACAGATGGATGGACATCACTGGGTGATGTTGCCCAGGACGCAAATCCTTTTTACCAAAGAATTGGAATGGTTCACAAGTTTTGCAATGCATAGTGACATCCTTGAACAAGGTCGGCCAATAGTACCCAGCATGTAAAATCTTCTTAGCCGTATAGTCACTGGCATAGTGGCCTCCACAAAATCCATCATGATAATGCTTCAATACCTTAGGTACTTCATTTGCACCAATGGCCCATCTTAGTACCCCTTCCATGCCTTGATGGTACAACACCCCATCAAAGAGGGTGTAGCGCCTACTATCTTTGCGGATCTTCTTTCTCTCATAGCTAGTACTTTCTGGAGGAAAGGAGAAAGCAGTCAGAAACCTGTAGATACCGCCATACCATGGATCCCCAACTTCTATGGCTGCTACAAGGGTTACATCAAGGCACTCCTCTAAATCAATCAAAGCATTCTTCAAGTTGGAACAACCCCGTTTTACAATTTTGAAAGAAAAATCATATTCTTGTAAAATTGCCAACCGGCCCATGGGATTTGGCGATTGAAGAACCTGCTTTGCAAGACCAGTGCTAGTGAATATAATGAAGGACTTTCTAGCCACATAATGCTTAAATTTCTCAATGCAGAACACCAAAGACAAGGCATGCTTGTCAGCCTCTGAGTAGCGTCATTCGGTGTCAAGCAATTGTCGAGAAGCAAATCAAATGGGATACATGAACCGATCCTCCCCTTACTAGAGAAGAATATTTACCAGAGTGTGCTCACCAAACCCAGGATTGATATAGAAAGTCTTTGACCAATCTAGACTGCGTAGAATGGGTTCTGAAGCTAGAGCATTCTTGATTTGTGCAAACCCATGATCACAATCCTCATTCCAAGAGAAATCAACCCCATCTTTCAATAGCATAGTCATGGGTCGTGTCAAAGCAACGTATTGATCAATGAAGCGGCGATAGTATCCTACTAGATTGACAAATGAGCGTACTTAACGTGTGGTTGTTGGCAGGGAGAGCTTGAGGATAGCTTCTACCTTCTCAGGGTCAGGCTTGACACCCTCAGATGAGACAATATGTCACAATAACCTCCCTTGAGTGGCTCCAATGGTGTATTTCTTAGGGTTGAGACTACCATTCGCATCATTGACCCTTTGGAAGGCCAACCTAACCTTCATGACGTGCTCCTTACATGACAAGAATATACAAAAATCATCTAAAAACACCTCCAAGAAATCCCCCAAATAAGGAGCAAACTCCATCTGCATAAATCTTTGAAAGGTAGCAGGAGCATTGGTGAGGCCAAATGGCATTACTTTGAATGCAAATGTCCCCCAGGGTGTGGCAAATGTGGTTTTAAGCACATCTTCTTCGGCAATTCCGATTTGATAAAACCCGAAGTAACCATCACAGAAAGTATACATCTCATGACCACTTACCTTCTCAAGAATGAGGTCTTGAAAGGGAAGAGAAGGATGGTCCCTCTTGGTGGCTACATTGAGTTTCTTATAGTCGATGCAGACCTGCCACTTGTTGTTTTTCTTTGGGGTGACTACCACTGGTGAAACCCATTCAGTATTGTGAACTAGAACAATAAACTCAGCTTCTACAAGTTTCTGCAACTCTAAGCACAAAGCATCGGTTTGTAGGGGCCCTTATCTCTGATACTTCTGAGCCATTGGATTTGTAAGCTTTAGCTCTATCTTGTGCTCTATGGCAGTCACATGGCGAAGGTGGCGGTAGCTAGTTGCGAAGAGGTCAGGGAAATCTTTGAACATTTCTAGGAACTTGTCTTTCTCACTTGGAGTGAGGTTTGGGGAAAGCATAGATTCAAGCTATTGAGGAATAGTTGTTACCTTTTCTGCAGGTGGTGGGGTCAGAGACACCCCCATCATGTAAACTTCCTTCTCTGAGAACTCCTCCCCCCTGTCTGATCCTTCCATTGATTTCAGACACCGAGGATGAGAGAGTATCACTGTCTTGCTCCTCTTCTTCTTTTGGTTCCATGGCACCTGGTTGCACCGGGATCTTCTCCTTAGAAGCACCAAAAGATATGTGTCTTGTCTTCTAATAGGTGACTGCATCACTCTTTCTCAACCATGGTGTCTCGAGTATGGTTGGGTAACTCCTACCTGTATCTTCGATGTCCACTACATAGAAATTGATGGTGGTGGTCAACCCATTGATAGTGATGGGCAAATCCTCAATGACTCCCAGGGTGCCAAGTTTTCGACCATCTACTACCTTGATTTGAGTGGAGGGACGCCTTGTGCATTTCAAATTCAATTTCTTCATGATTTAGGGCACCATGATATTACATGCAGCTCCCCCATCAACACACACACTTTTGACGTGGCCATTATCTATGATGACATCTGCTGTATGTGGGTGCCGATCAATTTCTTTAGAGATAGAAGAGACCTCTTGTACCTTTCCCCTTTTCTTGCTCCTCCTTGTTGAGAGCCCTTGCTATAGCTCACGTCTCACCTTAGGGCTTAATGCTATTAGTTGAGGGAGTGTGATACTCAAAGACCGATTAGCAAGGTCCTAAACGACTGAATAGTCCTCTTGTCCCGAGCCGATGGGAAAATCCGAGGGTGACCACTTACTCCTACGAGAACTTTTAGTCTTCTTTGTTGGTGGGTCTACCATCTCAGTAGCTGAGGGCTCTGAGAAGACACCTTCTTCCTGAGGCGGCCTAGTCCACGGTTTGGAGAGAGGTCTGAGGTGGTATGACTTCTCTTCTCAAGATCAAGGACCTCTACATCAGAATCCTCGAAGCCTGATTCACTTAGAAGATTCATCCTTTGAATATTGGGAGATTCGGTGCAATAATGACCCTTCTAGTGGCACTCGTAGCATACAACATTAGCACAGTCTCTTGGAGGGTAGTTGGCTTGATTTTTGATGCCCACCATCTCAAGCGGAAGATCATTCAGGGCCTTGGCTAGGTCATTGACCCCGGGTTCTTTAGTAGGAGGGGCCGGGGGAGTAGGAAGGAGGGGGCCTCGTGGGTGAGGTTGGGGAAATCTTCTAGGTGGAGGTTGAGGATATACTCCTTGTTGAGGGTAAGGATCTAAGGGAGGACCATACATTTGAGGTGGAGGAGGTGGATACATCCTTGATGAGAGGTGGGGGTATGCCCCTGAGTTAGACCCCCTAGGTTTTTGTTGCAAGAATTGAGGGGGTTGTGGAGGGACAATCGTCTTCTTTGAAGCGGGGTCAGACTGAACTTTATTAAACTTTTGAGCAATCTCATGTGCTAGCACCATAGTTTTTGGACTCTCCCATTTAAGCTTGATGCGAAATTCATCACTTGCTCCTACTACAAGGTAGCCTAGCACATGTTGAGTCATTCCAGCTCAAAATCTGACATTATCCTCCTGCGTGGCAATTAAACGGTCTAGGAGCACAGCCGCTCAATCCACATATCGACATGCCGTCTCACCTTCTGACTGCTTCAAGTTTGCCACCTGCAGGTACACATTCTCTAGCTCCTCTTCTTTGCCAAAATACTCAATCATCACTACTGTTAACCTTGGCTAGCTTTGGCGAATGTCATCGGACTGCTTCTCATACCACACTTGAGCCAAACCCTCTAGAAATGTGGGAAGAACCAACAACCATCTATCTTCAGTAAGAAAGTTGAGAGAAACACAACGGTGTGTAAAGGCCATAAGATACTCATTTGGATTTTCTTCAACTCGTCCATAGAACACAGGAATGTCAGCCATGCTTGGAAAATGGAAAAGAGAGAGACTAAATGAGGCTTATCTATGGGCAAACAATGGAAAGAGGTAGCTTAAACTGAAAATCAGGTAAAGACTGGTGTATTGTGAAATACTACATGGGAAGAATCTTTAGCATGGAATAGCTGCATAGAGAATCTTAAAAGGACCAACCCTCATGATATCGCATCCATCTTTACAAGCGAGGGTTAGAGACACGGCGCTGCATGAGGTTGTTCATCAAGGCAAACAAGAATGCCATGACAAATGTCAACAGTTGGAGAGCTTGTACATCACCTTCAGCTTCTTCCAGTTCTTGTAATCGCCATGCTATTTCTTCAAGGGGTGTGCAGTCTGGCATCCTTCTTTTGAGCAATGTCCTTGAGGACCTTTCTGATGATCTTCCAAAGTCAGTAAGTATCAAATATGCCCAACACTTAGTTTCATGATGACCACAACCTTTGCATTCCTTACAAATGATCACCCTCCTTCATGGCTTGCGGCTTTGTTGGGGTGGTGCTTCCACTCGTGTCATGCGTGATTGAAGTGCGTGATTGAAGTACAAGCTTCACATGCCAAGGAATCAGAAACTATATTTTGAGCTCGAGGGATATGCTGAATTTTTACCTCTTCAAATTGTTGGCATGGTTCCAATGCTTGTTGATGTCATGGAACCAAGCCTTCGCTCTGCACCTTCCACCTTCCACTAACTTGTTTACACACGAGTTAAGAATCTCCTTGCACCTCAAGTTTCTTGATGCGATGTTCTTGCACCTTTGTTAGCTCAAAAATGAGTGCTAAGTACTCGATTTGGTTGCAAGTACTTGTTGGTGCAGACTTGCTATAACAATACACCTCACCCCCTAGTGAAGTGAGCTTCACACCCACACCAATGGCCTTGGTCGAAGGTTTGTATGTGCCGTCGAATTGGAGGAGCCAAGATGTCATCACACCAAGACTAAAATCCGGACATCCCAAGTTTCTCGGTAGTCCAAGATAGGTAGAAGGAGAGGGTGGGGAGAATTCAATACTTGAGCAAAACATTCAGCACCAAATAAACTTGCAATCCTTTGTTGATAGTTTATCTTTAGACCAAAAAGAATTACAAGCTGAAGCTCAAAATGAGGCACAAAAGGTTGATTAGGTACAAATGGATTCCTTGGTCAAAACATTACCAGAGCCTTAGAAACCTTTGTAATTAGATCGAGAAGAAATCATTCAAGATGAGCTTATCCATAGGAATTAATAAGCTAATGCGCCAAATCTCCCCCCAAGCTTGGGGAGCATCCCACCCTTTGAAGAATGTCACCCTTTTAATTACCTCTGATGCAGCAAGTAGCTCGATCACCGCACAATGAGTAGAATTGAAATCAAAATCCTCCTAGTGTATCACTAATTCTTCACCTTGAATCATCCACGGTGTATCATCCCACCTGTCGTCTCCTTGAACAATGCACTCTACAATCAGTTGTTGAAGATCGACATGAAGATCAAGAAAGAGATCTCGCCAATTGGTAGCTGTGATGAGTGGAGGACCAAGCATCAAATCCTTGAACTCATCAAGAAGTGACATAAATATCCACCGTCCTCATGTGGCGTGCGTCCAATGAGTGAACTTGAAAAAGTTCCAAATCGGCAATCTAGTAGGAGATGTGAATAGAGCACATGAAATGAAATACTTTTGCTTTTTACAGCAAGAGGAAACTCCCCACGGTTAGAGAGTTACAGTTCTCGAGATTTCAATATATAAGCAAAATCATTACCTTTTCATCACTTCTTATTTGTTTGCCCATTAATAAGTCTTTCTTTTGTGAATGGGGAGGTCTTGGGTTTAATTCCCACACCTATAAAAGGAGAGGAGAAGAGAAGAGAAAGAGAGAGAAGGAGAAGAAGAACAAGATGAGAGGGGCGCGATGTGAGGATCTGTTACAGTTTTGCAAAAGCTCAAAAAATCTATCGCGACCAAAAGACACTATCTGTCCATGGCCAGAAGATGTGCAACACACATGTGAATGCACCAGTCACGACAAAGAGATGTGCGGATGCACCCAGGAGACGTGCAAATGTGTGCATAGGACCCCGGAGGAAGCGCAGATGTTATAGTTTTGCAGATGACAGAAGATTTGCCAACCAAAAGATGCATCGGAACTACAGGCAGACTAGGGGCGCAGAAGTAGGGATGCGCAGATGCACAAAAACTGCAACCAGAGGTAGATTGGAGGCACAGAAGCTGAGAACCGTAGATGGAAGGTGTCATAGAATCACACCTAGTCGTAGGAGAAATGAATTTCACACCACTAGCCATGAAGATTTCGATCCCAACAACCACACCATTTCTATCACCTAGAAAAGAAATCAAGACAAGAGGCTAGACACTAAGCATGGCGACACTCAAGGGCCATAGAGGAAAGAAGAACGTGAGGACAAAATGTTGTCATGGGTGGGAAAAAGGGATTAGAAGGGGAGGGAATGAAGAGGGAGACTATGGCACAAGGGGAAAGGGAGAGGGGAAAGAGAAGCATGTACATGATGGGAGGAGGAATGTAAATATGGAGACCAAGGGAAGAGGGCCATGCTTTATTTGAAGGAAGGGAAGGGGAAATCAAAGTACTAGCTAGGTGGCTTTACAAGAATTAGCGTGTCCCATTAAGGAATATCCCCCTCCTTTTATAGCCAAGAGAGGGGGTCTCTCCCAATAAATGCATCCTCCCACATGCATGGTGTGTGTGGAAAAGTCTCCCATGTGGGCTAGGCAGTTATGCACTCTCAATTGTGTGCGACAACCCTTTGCCTCATTTTTCCACATAAATCAAGCCCCATATCTCAAGTCTATGACACTCCCTTGGTCTCTTCCCAATTTTATAATACATTCAAACCTCTAGGAGGACAAGTGGAGGGTGGCACAAGGAATCTTGCCACCTCATCCTATTTTTCCCATTATTTAGCTTGCATCCTTGGACTATCTATACCCCCCCCACATGGGCCTATCCTACACGGAGGGAATAATCCAATATAATATCCATCTCCACCTATTTTATGTTACTTTTCTCATGGACTTTAGGCCATACCTCACTAAATGCAGGCATGGGACCACCTAGGTAGAGGGGTGGTACATGGAGGAACCATGCCACCTTACATTTTATAATATTACTACCATGGATTATGTACAACACACCTTATGGGTCCTCTTATGTGGAAGGGTGGCACATGGTCATGCCTTGCCACCTCAACCCTGGGCCCTATGCACACCATATTTTATTCTACTATTGTCACACATACAAACACACACACATATTTATGCCTTTTTCCTTGGACAAATTTATCCATAACTTTGTGTGTGTGTGTGTGTGTGTGTGCACATTAATATATATGTAGGAGCACTCATTACCATGGTTCATTTTTCTTATCAAGGTGTGTTGATTTAATTTTTTTCCCTAGTCTTAGGATATGAAACAATTAGAATATCTAGCTAAACACATATTAGAATAGCTACTAATAGATTCCTAAAGAAAAATGTCAAGAAAGCATGATAGAACTCCTCACCTTATCTAAATGAGCATCTATGCCTCAAGACCTTAATATGATCTCCCTCTAGGGTTATCACCTCTCATTTTCGTTTCCTTCTCATGCGACAAATTGGTTATGATATATATTAAAATAGAGATTGCAAGGAGAAATAATGTGACAAGTTGGCACTTTCAAAAAGATTTCATGTAATAACATATTCACCTTAAAACATGTAAGGAGTAGATTGATAGCAGTTTCATGCTAAATTGAAAGCTTTATGCATAATATTTTTGATACAATGGCACCGGTGCCATTCTTCACAAACTCTCTGGATTAGAATGGCACTGGTGCCATTCTCCATGTGAGTTTGTGTAGGATGGCATTGGTGCCTATCTCATCTAGATGGCACCAATGCCATTTTCCACAATCTGAATTAGAATGGCACTCGTGCCAGTCTCATTCCATCTCTGCATAAGATGTAAGGGATAAGATAATGAGTTTCAAATTTTAGATCTATTCATAGCTCTCAATTCCAATGGACTTTATCACCTAGATTAAATGCATTATTCTTGTCATTCATCTCATCATCCCATGAGATATCCTATCCACAATCATGGAAGCCCTCTACAACTCCATAATAATACTTAATTTTCCATAAGTTAATTTAGCCTTGCATACATTGTTGTGATCCACACCACATTTTTCACCACATTTAAACATAGACTTTTGTTCTCCCACATAAGAGATTGACATAATTGTTTATGTACCTCCTTGTTATTTTATCACTAGTCCAGTCCTTTGTTTTAGGATTTATAAAATAACTACTGGACCTTGAGCTTTGATAATGGGATGCATAGGAATTATTTTACCTTGGACCCTAGGAGCTAGTAAGAAGTCATCTGTGCCATCCTAATCCATGAGAGTTTGTGGAGAATGGCAAATTTGGTTCCATTCTCCACAATTTGAATTAGTTTGCCACTCTCATTCTATGTCAATGTTAAGTAGATTGGCAGCAGAGTCATGCTAAAAGGGAAGATGGAAGAAGATGTGGAACATTTATGCATAACATTTTTGAGACATTGGCCACAGTTCCATTACCCCATAAACTCTCATGGATTATAATGGCATTCTCTATCAGAATGGCACTGGTGCCAATCTCATTGGTTTCAGTCACACAGTGACTCACATCAGTGCCCATAGAAGGTTAGATTTTAGAGAATAGCATTATTATTGTCATTCATCTCATCATCCCATGAGATATCCTATCCACAATCATGGAAGCCCTCTACAACTTCATAATAATACTTAATTTTCCATAAGTTACTTTAGCCTTGCATACATTATTGTGATCCACACCCCATTTTTCACCACATTTAAACATAGACTTTTGTTCTCTCACATAAGAGATTGACATAATTGTTTATGTACCTCCTTGTTATTTTATCACTAGTCCAGTCCTTTGTTTTAGGAGTTCTAAAATAACTACTGGACCTTGAGATTTGATAATGGGATGCATAGGAATTATTTTACCTTAAACCCTAGGAGCTAGTAAGAGGTCATCTATGCCATCCTAATCCATGAGAGTTTGTGGAGAATGGCATTGGTTCCATTCTCCACAATCTAAATTAGTTTGCCACTCTCATTCTATGTCAATAGTAAGTAGATTGGCAGCAGAGTCATGCTAAAAGGGAAGATGGAAGAAGATGTGGAACATTTATGCATAACATTTTTGAGACATTGGCCACAGTTCCATTACCCCCCATAAACTCTCATGGATTAGAATGGCATTCTCTATCATAATGGCACTGGTGCCAATCTCATTGGTTTTAGTCACACAATGACTCACATCACTACCCATAGAAGGTTAGATTTTAGAGAATAGCACTGGTGCCAATCTCATGCCATTCTCCACACTATGAATTAGTTTGGCACTCTAATCATATGTCACTGTTAAGTAGATTGGCAGCAGTGCCATGCTAAAAGGGAAGATGGAAATAGATGTGGGAACATTTATACATAGCATTTTTTAGACATTGGCCACAATGCCATTATCCAACGACTCTCATGGATTAGAATACCACTTGTGCCATTATCTATATGAGTTTGTACAGAATGGCACTGGTGCCAATCTCATTGGTGTTAGTCATGTAGAGAATCATAGCAATGCTCACTAAAGGTTAGATTTTAGAGAATGGCTCTGATGCTATTTTTCATGTGACTGACACTAGCAAGATTAGCAATGGTATATATTCAAATAGAGATTGCAAGGACAAATCTTGTAACAACATATTCACATTAAAACATGTAAGGAGTATATTGGCAACGATGCCATGCTAAATGAAAAAGATTTATGCATAATATTTTTGATACAATGGCTCCAATTCCATTCTCCACAAACTATCATGGATTAGGATGGCACTGGTGCCATTCTCCATGAGAGTTGGAGAATGGCACTGGTGCCAATCGAACATATCTAATTAGAGAGGGGGTTGGGGAGTGAAAAGAACTTTTATATATATATAAATGGAGGGGGTTGTTTTACTAAATCATATATATATATTTAGACTTAAAGGATATAAATACTAGGGAAGGGGGCAGGGGGGATAGTGTACGTGTAATTGGAGGAACCAATGAGGGGGGTTATAGGTTTAATTGTATATCATACGTACAAACTAAAAGAGAAAACATAATAGACTATGGTGTTTGTAGATCGCACCTGTGCAAGCATCCAGAGCGCTGGATGGGCATAAGATGGGGAGCTTGTGTAGCGGGATGTGCCATTAATACAAGTATGAAGCGGAATGGATCCAGCCAACTATGTGGCATTCAGCGGAGAGCCAAGCGCGGGGGCCAGAGTGCAGACCTAGAGGTAAGGATGCGAAGAGGCAAGGCATAATGGAGTAAGGCCCATGTAGCAGTACGACAAGTGGCGTAAGCATCAATAATGTCTCATCCAAGAGAGCATAGCACTATCAGTTCATCAAGTGCAATATGTTAAAGCTATCCCTCAAGCATCCACTATAACACAATGCAAACCATGAATGAGCACACACAACATCCAGAGTGATCTACATAAGGTATGCCCCAAAAATCACAGCCCCACGGTAATGACCGCTATTGAAAATAGGATCTAAGATGCTCAAAACATGGGTGTCACTACATAATTAGACTCAGCAAGACAATCTCCATATTTTCTCTTTTCCTAGAACTCCAAAATCCCAACTGATGAATGGGAAATGGGGAGTCAAGCCTTGCAATTGACCTGTAAATCAAAAAATCAAAGGTTTGAACCTTTAATTGGATTTTTGACAGAGAAACAAACAATTTGATTTCTTAGAGAGATGGAACTTCTCCAAATCTCCATGAAATAACACAAGAGTTGACAGATAGGGGTTTTCAGGCCTCTAGAATGCAATGGAACATATGGTTTTGGAAACCATGGTCCCAGATCATCAAGTCCAACACATGGATTGAAAAACGTTTTAGTAAACCAATCTATTTGTTGCAAATAGCACCAAAGTGTGAATGATGAGCAACACAAAAGTTTTAGGACCTCCTGAGTCCACCGAAATTGACAGATCGGTTGCTTCAAACTTAAGCACATTGGCAGAAAACTGTTGAAATAGAGACAATGTTGCACTTTCTAGACAAAACACATATCCACGAAATCACCAAATCGGACTTGTTGAGTATGAAGCAACTCATTTGAGATCTTAATTTCCATATGGTTGGGGAATGTAAGTGGGTTTTCAAGCACAAAGTAGATCACATGGGCAAATCGTTAGATGCAAGGGACATTTGACATCATGTGGATTTCATATAGGAAGGAGTGCATTAGAATGAGACTTAAGCTCCATTGGCAGCCATGATAATTGATATTGGCACTTGCAATAATACTTGGGTGGCAAGGGCATCAGATGGATGTTTCAATATTTTTATTAATTCTTAATAATGGTAATAATGAGTATACTTTTCAAAAATTAAAATAATCTAAGGGTATCAAATGCCAAATGGAGTGCCACTAAACGGGTCACAATCCTAATCTCTCTCTCTCTCTCTCTCTCTTGCCACTAAATGGATCACAATCCTACTCTCTCTCTCTCTCTCTCTCTCTCTCTCTCTCTCTCTCTCTCTCTCTCTCTCTCTCACTCAGCTTGATGATGCAATATTTTGCCTTAGCTAGAGATTCATAAGCTCTTTGGTCAAAGGAGCAAGTCACATGATCTTAGAGATGTGCGAGATCTGGTGTCCTAGATTTAAGCTTTGTCTTGTTTGGAGTGACAAGTAACCTGACCCATCTACGATGGGCTAGAGACCACTCCGCTTGGTCTCTAGGTTGCGATAATGGATTGCATTTAATAAATTTTAAGGTTTCAGTTATAAATCTCAAATGTCGAGGAATTTTAAGAAAATTTGTGAAAAACACATACATACATACCAACACGCACACACAAATATTCAAGAATTTTTAGTTGTCTTTCATTAAACCAATATATCTTATAAACCCTCTCTCTCTCTCTCTCTCTCTCAAAATTAACCTCCTCTAAAAATTAAGGCATGTGATCTACCACCAAGCATAGAGATGTGCTCCGATATATGTGTTGAATCAATTGTCTGATTACATGTCAAATTGAAGGACACATATGAATTTAACAATTAGATGCTAAAAAATACATCGAGTATGCATCCCTATAGTGGATGATAAAATGGCAATGTATTTTCCCTGTCTTGCAAGTGTTACAATTCCTAACTTGTACACTTAACATACTCACAATTTGTGCTACAAAATAATAAACATAGAGTGGATTAATTTTCTTAGCACATAAGCAGGGATGTTTTTATTGAAGCTATGCTTATATATTAATATAAAATCTTGGCAAAAGTTTCAAGCGCATTTTCTTAGTTTCACAATATTGGTAGAACGTAGTACTTTTTTATAATTTTTCTTTTGAATTTTGAAGGAAAAAATGTAAATTCTGGCGAACTTTAAATTTTTTTGCATAGAACTTTCAAATCTGGTGAATGTTTCAAACATTTATTTTTATTAGCATATAAACTTTTGAAGCCAATATAAAAATTTAGCTTCTTAATGAAGCTAACTTTAAAAAATCGTCCATGCACATAAGTACTGCTACCTTGTATAGATGCACGAATGCTATATTCTCTACCTTCATTCCCTCCTCGACCTTAGCAAGGTCCTCACATTCCTTCTCTGAACATCCTGAACTTTTGGAATTTGTTATGTTTAAAGTTTTCAACATCAAAGACAAAGTCACTTAGAACATCATCAAGGGTTTTGATGAGGCTAGTTGGGGGCATAGGAATATTCAAGGACCTCAAGGGGAGCTAAAAGTTCATGGCTTGGAGGGCCGACAAGAGCAAATAACATTTCTTAGAGGTAGGAGGGGTAGAGAAGAGTAGAGCATGGAAGCAACAATATATTTCCTTTTGACTTGCAAAAGATTTTTCTACTGAGTTGCCTCCTCTTCATCTTTGAATTTGACCTCTCCCTCTACTCTCCAATCCTCCAACCACTGCCCTCACATACTTGAAGTATCTTTACCCAAAGACCCTATGTTTGATGAAAAGTGTATTTAACATAGTCAACATTGTTATGCTACCAAACACTTTTAAGATAATGAATTAGCAGCAAATTTTGAAGCCATATATGTTGTCTTTGGTGGTGTCACATGCTCCAATGTGCTTGCCATTTTTTTAGGATAGACCAAGACATTGTTTAGAGCTTGACTATGTGATTGCTCTTGTAGCAAACATATAAACACACCCTTTAGGGAAGATCTATCCATGTGGGGACTATAATGATGCTACCAACACATGGGGCTGCACATAACCTCTATGGGGAGGCATATGGACTAGTGTATATGGCCCAATGGAGGGGCAATGGAGCGAGGGTAGAGCCCAATAGTAGCTGCAAGAAAAAGGGCTTGTCATTTAATATCGAAAATATATCCTATGATTCATCCCACAACATAGCATTCCACAAAAAAAGAGAAGAGTTACAGCTCTTACATAGGGAGAGCTAGCATTCCACAAAAAGAGAAGGGTTACATCTCTTACACAGGGAGAGCTAGTTGATTAAGGGATGTCATTGTACTTTGTCTTTGACTTTAATAGAAAATGTACTTCTATAGACAAAGAGTTACACACACACACACACACACACACACACACAAAGACACACACACATGCGTATAATAAAGAATATAAAAAGGGAAAGAAATTTTAGTTTGCAACCTCTCCTAGCAACCCAATCTTTGTGCATCCATTTGCATCATCCCCCCCTGAAATAAATGCTTCTCTTATTTTTTAAAAATTGTGCCCGACTACCACACAATCCATACAACCAAAAAAAGTACCAAAAAATCATTTTTCATAGAGTTCACACAAAACTCCAAAAAAGCTAGGCATTGTCAAGGACAAAGTCACGAAATATTACATCTCAATCAATATTTATATATACAATTGCATTCCCCAAGACATATGGCAGTTCTTGGATTGAATATTGAATTAATAAAAAAGAAGGTATACAAAGCTTACACAATTGAAGATTCTTCACCCAAGGAAGTCTTAGGAGGGCTCGAAAGAACAACAATGCACTCCTAGGCTCTTGTTGTTGCCAATTGCAAAACTTTCATGTATACAACATTTGCAGTAGAAATATTTTCCACATCCTCATCACCGACATCAGACACATTCTCTAGAATGAACACCTTGGCATTCGATGCTCGAACACACAAGAATGCCACGTAGAGCTGATGAACACCGATATCACCAAGTACAATCCCAAAATAGACAACGTTTGGCCCTATGCCTTATTGATCGTCATGCCGAATGCCAATTTAATAGTAAATTGCCTTCTCCTCATGTTGAAAGGAAGTTTTAGGTTGGTTGGAAGGAACGTTATCCTTGGAATGAACGTTCTATCTCCAGCATTGGTACCAGTAATGATCTCAGCTTCCAACACTTTCGTGTGAAACTCCTCATTCCATTGCAAATCAACCTCGTCCCATTGCATAGTCCTTGGCAAGGATTTAGATTGCGCAACAACATTATAGGAGCATTCTTTTTCAAAACCAATCGATGGGGGGGGTATCCACCACCAAGATCCAAACTATTCAAGTCCTCAATTGCATACAAAAAAGAGTCCCCATGTGAATCATCCACCGAGTTTGCGCTGTGATACTCATGTTCCTCCCCAGGCATTGCCTTTAATGTGGTAGCATTAACTGTATTAACCTCAAGATTCTGAGGTGCAAGAATAGCGCGCTCTCAAAAATATGATGCATAGTCTAGAATTGTTGCATGCCCTCTATAAACCCATCCAATGAGGCCTTCCATGGACTTTGTCTCTAAAAACATATGCGATGGAATTACAACAGTATCTTCTGTTGTACATCTATTTATACCATTGCCAATGTCCAAGATCCATTGTGTGAACTCTTGCTCAACTAAATTATCACCATTCCAGAGGACCCGCATATTCTACGTTAGCTTCAATACTGTAGTGCAAACCCAAATCCTTGAGTGGCATAATGTAGCATTGACAATGTCTTCTCATCTTGCCTTTGGAAGAACTGGCAAGACTTGCCTAAAATCGCGCCCCCCAATAATACCACCTTTCCACCAAAAAGCCACTCATTTGAAATGATATCCCGTAGAGTTTTGTCAATTGCCTCAAAAGCAAATCGATGATTCATGGGTGCTTCATCCCATATTATCAACTTAGCCATATTCAAAACATCTGCAAGGTGACTATTCACCTTAATATTGCAACTGCTAGTACCATCTAGCTCCAATGGTATCTTAAACCGCCGTGAGTGTGCCGCACATCCATTGGCTAGTAGCAACACTACAATCCATGAAGATGCACATGCCAGAGCGATGTGCCCCTCCCCACGCAATTGAGAGAGTAAGCAATTGTAGAGGAAGGTCTTTCCAAATCCTACTGGACCATCAAGGAAAAACACCTTAGCGCCTTCTGCATAAACCCTTGCCAAAATTTGATCAAAGGAAGCATGCTGGCAAGGATTCAAGATACTTTCCATCCACTGGCCAATTTGTGCTTCTTTCACAACATCAAACATTCTCTCTTCTTGGAATAAGCCATTTGTAGTTTCTAACAAAGATGATCTATCGACAACAGGCATTCCATCAAACTCTGATAACCTTTGGCCATTTTGTCGAAGAATGTGCTCTAACTGTAGTATAGCCTTATTTCTTGCCAAGGCACAATGACCAATTCGCGTGAAAAAAATCATCTAAAAGCTCATCAAAAAATCTATCCCACAAAACACCAGGAGACATTGGCTCACAGAAAACCAAAATTGTGACAAACAAATGTCTCAACTAGGCACTATTTTGATAGAACACGGCCTCTTGCATACACACAAACCATTTATCATCACTTTCCAACAAACCCCTAGCTATGCATGCAATGTGAGGCTTTGTTACATCCCATGAACTCGGCCATGCTGCAACCTATATCTCTACAACACCCACAAGCAAATGACCTTTTGAAAATACGACTCATGCTGAAGGGCTAAAGTGACAACCTGCACCAGAACCAAGGGCTTTGACCACCTAAGCTCACAATGCTCTCACCCCAGATGAACTCTCAAATGAATCTCTCAAACGAAGCTCACAGGATGAAACCTCTCCTACCTATAGCAGCAGCGACTACAGCTAAGGAGGTGGCCTAGTTTTACCCATAGTCAATGCATGCACTATAGCCGTCTTCAACAAACAGTGCATCTCCCATTGCCCTACTCTTCAAGCCTCCATCTAATGGCTCAGTAGTCCATAGGCGCAATAGCTCAGTGTTACAATTGCTCCAAATGCCTTCATGGACGGTCACCTACGATGCCTCCTCCACAGTGTGCCTCTCCTCGCAATGCACATAGGCTATAGATCCTACCTCACGGTCAAGCATCACTAGTAGCAAAGCATATCCTCCTCCAACGGTCCCCAATAGGAGTAGCTTTGGACAGCCAACGACCTCTAGCGACCTCCAACATCGAGCTATTGCCAGCAGCAATCGCATCGCTCCAAGCAATCGACCAATCGATCTCTGCTTGAGCAACCAATGCTATTTACGAGCTTGCTAAGCACAGTATGGAATTCAGCATGTGAATCCCTATGCCAGATCATCAAAGGCCCTCTTGTTCACAGAAACTTCGACAAGCCGTATCTTGCAATCCAAGAGGAATTTGAACACGCTCCAAAAAGGAAAAGTGATCGTTTTTCCAAGCTCTACACGCCTGTCAAGTCAATCATTGTTAGCAATTAAACACTATCATTGAAGCAAAATAAAGTTCATGGTAAGACCTTTGCAACAAATGACAAATCAAAGCATGAATGCACACATCATTGTCATAAGCATGCCAAAACCACAAGTGCATGAGATGACCATAGCAGAAAGCATGGCATCCACAAAGCATTAAGGCACATGGAAGAACAAAGCATCATGCATGAAGCTACACCAAGCGAAGAAGACAACGACATCGGCATCAAGCCATGAGCCAAAAGGCAACATCAATGGAATGTATTGAGAAACAAAAACCTTGCCAACCTTGCCAACCTTGCCTATATTTTGTAAGTCAAACCTGACCACCTGAGAGTAGCTATGAAAGCACCCAAGGGAGATATTGACATGTAAAAAACCACACTTGACCACCTTAAGTAGCAATGCAAGCACTAAGGGGGAGGTGATGGAATGTAACTCACATCTAACCACCTTGCAGTAGCCAAAGAATCATGGCACCAAGGGGAGGTGTTGAGAGTTGTGGTGTCATGAGCACATGTAGAGCAAAGGTATGAGTAAAGGGCAAGCTGCCACATGGCATGGAGGAGATATCCCACATGTGAGCAAGCAAATGGATGTAAGTACCCTCACCTATAAAAGGGAGGTTCATTTGAAGTAATATCAATCAAGCACTTTACATTATCTCAAGATTCTCTTTATGAGTCCAAGCTAATCTATCTTGGAACCTAATTGACTTGAGGTACATGTCACGAGCACTCTCTTCATCATGTTTGCACTTAGGTTGCATCCTCCTTAGATTAGTGTTGTATGAGGATGTTGTCTTAGTGACTAGGAGAGTATGATCCTCACTTTGTCAGCAACAACCCTTCAGATATTTTGGGCCATTTTCGACTGTAGGTGAATGTGATAAATAAATCAGGTTTTTTCTTTTTTCTCACAATTGCCATTGCGTCCTGGTAGAGCTGAGACATATATCGAGGCCCTCTCGTAAAAGAAGATGGGAGCATAACTCTATGCCTTGTAGCATTGCCCAGTACTGTGCATGCCCCATTAGTTGCATTTATCATGTCCACCAATCCTTGATAGACTTCTGCACACACAGAGGCTTGATTGTTGCATATCCATACTAGCCTGGACTCATCTATGCTACTGTGTGCATCAACAATGTATTGTTGTAGTAATCTCCCCCCACGTAGAAGACATGCATTTGTATCAGATATCACTTGCAAATGGTATGCATAGTACTCTCTTTGGGTGACACATCTTTGTCCCCATATCTCATGCAGTGGTATGTGATTAGGAACATCACTGTAGGGGATACATAAATGCCAGCCATCCTCACCTCGAGAAAATAGTAGAACATACATGAGTGGTACGTATGATCTATGCAAATTAGATATTCTAGTGAAAAACCCATCACAGCTTGAAATTTAAATGTCCTGATGCCCAACATCGAAGTCATCCCCTTGTGCTGGCATGATGGCAGCAACCTCGCTAGCTGTAGGAGCCAAGTATTGCCTTGAGCTCGAGCGGCTCTCACAAATGACCATCCTCAATTTTGCATGTGGATTTGTTCTCAGCGCTTGTCCCACAGCTATCAAAGCACGGGCATATGGATTGCACTCATGCATCATCCTTTGCAGCAACTCCAAAAGTCCTAGATCCAAACCAGATATCCCATTCAGACGGTTTTGTAGTTCATGATCCGTATCATAAGCATACAATTGTGCAAAACATGGCATCTCTTGCCTAGCTTCATCAAGTAACAAATTCCCAACCCAATGGTACACACTGTCGTGGTGGACATGAAAGTTCGATATACCTCCATTCCTAGCCAACATGTGGTCAATCTGGGCTCCCAATGAAACAAATTCCATCACACTATTATATGCCTTAATTGACTTCTAGTTTGCTCTTAGCATCATTTTCGACCAGAAGAACTTTCAAAATCTCGGGCGGTTCTTCTAATCACAACGACACATGACCAACTTTGCAACAATGCTTCCCCACGATCTGATGCATATTTAATCGTGTCTCTTATTTGTATAGTTGAGCATGGCAAAGACTACATGTATGATTCATGGATCCAAGTGAATGAATAGCAAGAGCACTAAATACGAGTGGATATAAGGAAGGGTGCTCTACATCATCCCTTACTGGAAATCGATGCAAGAGTGAGAGGCTGCCCCCCGCACCTAAAACCACATCCCTATTGCCAACAAGGGCCTTGGTTGCAGCTATTTGAGCAGGTGTACTTATTACTAGAGCATCTACTACATTTATTTCATCGATAGAATGTTGATGCACATTATGTATTGATGAGGTATCCATTACAATTCTGTCACAATCATATTGATGCACATTCAACGAAACATCAAGGATCAAGCCACTCGTAAACAAAACAAAAATAGCAAGGAACAATCCATCTCTAACTTGTAGCAAAGGCATTTTAACATTTGTAGAGACCCAGTAGAGCGGGTCTCTAACTCATCATAGATGGATCAGGCCACTCATAAACAAAACAAAAATAGCAAGGAACAATCCATCTCTAACTTGCAGCACCTAAAAAATATCATTCAAACAAACAAAACTAAATAGAAACATTTGCAAAATGGACAAAAAACTTCTCCTGCTAAATAAATTTAGGATGACCAAAGTATGAAAACCCCATAAAAGGATTTTGGGATCCTTTACAAAAACCGATACAAAGTATCTCAATTTTGATGGCTTGCAACCTGCTCTAGTCTATGACTTATTCTTGTCATCAAAGCGGTTAACCTATTTAAACCCACTTTAAATCTCCTTTAAATGTTGACACCTCAGTGGACACCTCAGTGGACAGTAGTAGCTAAACTTGTTCTTTCAGCTTATCAACTTGTAGTCTACAACCATTCTCACATACAACTAACCCTTCTCCACCTCTCCGTAGAACTTGTTAGATGCACTCATTGGTGTCCTTCACATTGTTCTCAATTTGAGCAATCCTTGCAATGAGGGTTCCAAAGGATCCCCCCATGTCTCCTGTTACTACTCCAGCGCCATCCGAATGGACTTCTATCCATAAAGAGGTCAAGTATCTAGTGTTCATGGCACTTACATATTTATTACTCTCACATATGTCTACAATTGATTTTAAATGACGTTCAATAGAGATATTGCATTGTATCAAAGATGATAACCTTATACTTGCATGCTAGGTTGTAAGGCTTGAAGCCCCCCCCTCCAAGTCGTTTCACTGCAACAACAGAGTGCACGCACGATTGGTCTTAAAATGCCTTGCAATAGCAATAGCACTTTGTCTTGAAGGCAACTTGAGTGCGTGATTGGCTCCATGGGTGGAAGTCTCTACCCTCAGAACTGCTTTCGTGGCACGAAGTCTTCGCTGCTCACGGAAGGTCGATAACACAATGTCAGAAACTATTGAAGTTTGAGGAAACTCTAGAGAGAGAGAGAATGCACTAAACTCACAACATAGAGATGTATTCCAATATATATCTTGAATCAATTGTTTGATTGCATATCAAATTGAAGGACACATATGAATTTAAGAGTTAGATGCTAAAAAATACACCGAATATGCATTCCTATAGTAGATGATTAAATGGCAGTGTAATTTCCCTATCCTGCAAGTGTTACAATTCCTAAATTGTACACTTAACATACTCACAATTTGTACTACAAAAGAAAAAACATAGAGTGGATTAATCTTCTCAGCACATAAGTATTGCTACCTTGTATAGACCCACGAATTCTATATTCTCCATCTTCATTCCCTCCTCGACCTTAGCAAGCTCCTCACATTCCTTCTCTAAACACCCTGGACCTTTGGAACTTGTTATATTTAAGGTTTTTAACATCAAAGGCAAAGTCACTTAGAACATGATCCCTGGGTTCTGATGAATAGGTTTAGGAGGCTAGTTGGTGGCATAGGAATATTCAAGGACCTCATGGGGAGCTAAAAGTTCATGGCTTGGAGGGGTGAGAGCAAATAACATTTCTTAGAGGTAGGAGGGGTAGAGAAGAGTAGAGCATGGAAGCAACAATATATTTCCTTTTGACTTGCAAAAGTTTTTTTTTTTGAGTTGCCTCCTCTTCATCTTTGAATTTGACCTCTCCCTCTACTCTCCCATCCTCCACTATCCTCACATACCTGAAGTATTTTTATCCAAAGACCCTATGTTTGACGAAAAGTGTGTTTACCATAGTCAACATTGTATATTCTACCAAACACTTTCAAGATAATGAAGTAGCAAAGCAAATTTTGAAGCCTTGTATATTGTCTTTAGTGGTGTCACATGCTCCAATGTACTTGCTGTTTTTAAAGGAAAGAGCAAGACGTTGTTTGGAGCTTGACTATGCGATTGCTCATGTAGCAAATATATAAACACACCCTTTAGGGGATGATGATGATGCTACCAATGAATGGCGCTCCATATGGACTAGTTTATATGGCCCAAAGGAGGGCCAATGGAGTTGGGGTAGTAGAGCCCAATAGTATGTGAATTCATGAGAAAGCAATGAGGCACACAATGTAAATATTTATTCAAAGAGTGGTTACATACATAGGCAACTGCCTCCATGTAGGTAGATCCTAGATCCACAATCATCTCCATGATTATCTCAATCAGTCACCTCCTATGATCATCACACCAATCTGACACACCTAACTAATGAGTCACTAGAACCTTCTAGCACACCTACCCTCACACACTCCTTGCATAGGACTCCAAGCCCATAGGCATACACACACACACACACATCAATTTGCCCCTTCATTCCCCCCCACAAATTAACGACCTCATCCCTCAACAGTAGAACATGGGATGCTCCATGGCTTGCCCACCATCATGTGGCAACACTCATGGCCCTAACCTGTGACTCACTCTTAGGATTCTTGGTTTACAACTAGGAGATAGACAATGAGTATGTATGTAAAGCCCAATGAGTCCAACAAGGAAAAATCTCAAAAGACTAACAATAATTTAAGGATGGACTATCCATGGCAGAGAACCATTATTGACCTCACACACACATAACTTAGAAAAATATGGATCCTCACCGTTGTCAGAAACGACTTGGGTGTTGTAAGCAGTGAGAGCTTTGACATTCTCTGGTTCTTCTTCTTCTTCAGTTTCTGCTTCCTCAACAAGATTGGCTGAACCTTCTTGGCATAACATTCCTTTTCAAAGTGTCCAGGTTTGCCACAAAAGTTACATTTCATTTTGCTCTTTCCCTTGAAGTTGCTTTTGGCCAAATATGCCCCTTCTTTGTAATTAGTTCTTTGTTTGATCTTTCTCTCTTCTTCCAAGAGTGATGCTTCAATTTCTACTACACTTATCTCTAGAATATTGGTGAGTGTGGTTACAATAGTGCCGTATTCTTCAGTGAGACTTCTAAGTAAGATGGCAATTACAATATCTTCATCAAGATTAAACTTGATGCTAGATAACTGTGTCAAAATGCTCTTCATTGAATTTAGATGTGAAGAGATGGACTCCCCTCTATCCAATTTTAAGTCAAAGAACTTGATAAGCAAGCTAAATTTAGAGCATCTTCCCTGCACTCCAAAAACATGCTCAAGATGAGTCCATGCAGCATGACGAGTCTCACATCCATCAATGTGATGAATAAAGGAATCACTCAAACCAAGAGCAATTATAGCAAGTTCTTTTTCATCTTTTGGAAGCCATGAAGCTTCTCCTTCTCTAGTTATAGGTTTAGTTTCTTTTCCATTTGCTACCTTCCATATTCCCTTTTTCATGAGAATAAACTTCAGTTTTGTCTACCAAGTGTGGAACCCCTCTCCTTCAAACTTATCTATTTTTAGTTTGGAAGCCATTTTGGAAAGGTCTTACAAATTAATGGCAGTGTCTAAGATCAATCTTTTTGAACAAAAAAATCACCTTCACCATATAGATGCAAATTGCAAGATAAGAATTCTGAAAATCGTAATTGTTTGCAATATTCATAACCCATTAGCTTCTCCCACAACCTCTTAACTGGACTCTTCTTCACCTTGTACTTTGTCTTTGTAGTCTTCTTGACATTTGAAGAGCTTTGAGAACTTGAAGTTGGCATGTTGCCAAGAGATTAACACCAATTGAACTTGGAAGAACATTCTCTAAACTGAAAGGGCACACTTTGAATTGAAATTTAGAAGAACAATTTGTAAATTGAATGTTTACTCCTCAAGCATTTAGTGTAGCATAAAAACTCCAAAAAATACACTAGAAATGCTTATAGAGTACATGTATCCAATTTTAATCTAAGGAATAGAAAATGAGTTACACACACACACATGCAGATAATAAAGAACATAAAAAGGGAAATAAATTTTAGTTTGCAATCTCTCCTAGCAAAGGAATAGATATCACCTACATGAGAAAGCAAAAGTAGTAGGCTATAGCAGTTGGATAGGCCACCTGCAAAAAAAAAACCAAAGGAAAAAAAGAAAAGCTCAGTGAACCATATGGCACCTCACGAAAAAGAAAACATAGATGCACCCAAAAATAATCATTTCACTTTAATCTTTATCAAACAAAATCACAAAAATTCAAAAAATAAAATATCAATTTACAGACTTTCGTGTGTTTTTGCAAAAAGAGAGCAACCTTATTTAAAAGAACAAAAAGGGGGAAAAGAATGAGAAATGTTACATCTGGCTTGGAATATACTCAGGCAGGTATAGATAGAAATTAAATAATCATTTCACTTTACTCTTTCTCAAACAAATCACAAAACTTAAAAATATAATCATAAAAGTTTATAAAATTACTTATCAACATACACACACACACACACATACACACACATTGATCCCATGTTCTTCAAAGGGCTCTCAATGTGGGCTTCTACAAACATTTTCATTTTTAACACGTCATCAGTGATGGCAGAGTGTAGTTAGCCAAACACACACACACCCTTTAGGGAAGATCTGCCCATGTGGGGACTATGATGCTACTTGCAACAAATGGAGCTACACATAGCCAATCCTAGCAAACCAATCGATCCGCATCATCCCCCCCCAAAATAAATGCGTCTCTTATGTTTTCTAAATTGTGGCCAACTACCACATAACCCATATAACCCAAAAAATTATCTATCGGGAAGAAATCAAGTAAAAAACAATACAATCTTCATGTGTTTTTGCAAAAAGAGAGCAATCTTATTTAAAAGGAAACAAAAAGGGGGGAAAGAAATAAAAAATGATATATTTAAGGCAAGTATATGAGCTTAGACACAGCTTTTTTGGTAAAAATAAAGCTGATGTTTCTTGCAAAATATAAAAGTTGGAAAATTTACTTCAAGAGAAAATGAGTTATGCACACACACAAAGACACACACATGCACGCACGCACGCATGCATGCATAATAAATCAAAAATGTACTTCAATAGAAAATGATTTACACATACACACATAATAAAGAATATTAAAAGGGAAAGAAATTTCAATTTGCACCTCTCCTAGTAGCAAACCAATTTATCTACATCATCCCCTCCTAAAAATAAATGCTCTCTTTTTTTAAAAAAATTGTGGCCGACTACCACATAACCCACAGAACCCAAAAAAGTATCAATCGGGAAGAAATGAAAAAAAAATAATACGATGTTAGGTCTTGCTTGAGATATACTCAAGCAAGTATATGAGCTCAAAGACCTTTTTTTGGTAAAAATCCATATTCGAGGACCTCATTGGGAGCTAAAAGTTCATGGCTTGGACGGTTCTAGAAATTAAAGAATCATTTCACTATGATGTTTCTCATTTTCAAACAAAATCACAAAAGCTTTAAAAACAAAACCATAAAACTTTGAAAATTTGATTATCAATTTACAAATGGCCCAATGGAGTGGCAATGGAGTTGGGGTAGAGCCTAGTAGTAGTTGTAAGAAAAAGGGCTTATCATTTACTGTATATATATCTACCATAGTACTCCTAAGAATTATCTTCACCCAACTTTTTGCATATTGGAAATATATCTAACAATTCATCCCACAACATAGCATTCCACAAAAAGGCTATGCATATATTTTTTGAGCTATTTCATCTATTTTTGTCGGGAGGATTCGTATTATGCATCATCATTGATGTTAGTCGGCCAAACACATACACACACACATATGCACATGTGTATATATATATATATATATATATATATTTATTTATACATATATATATGCGTAGTTTTTCATGTAGTTGCTTCAATACAAAGGATTATCCCTGTTAAGAACCCTTAGGATCAAGGAATAGGGTCAAGGGTGTTTCTCTCAGCATCAACCAAGGCCATTTTCTTGATGTGCATATATGTATAGAACCATTGGAAAGGGGTGGACAATTATGTAAAACAATGTAAAAACTTCAAATAGTAGGGTATTACTATGTGAAATTATTATGTAAAAAATATATTAAACTAATTATTATATAATAATAATAACATCTTAAATCTCTCTCTCTCTCTCTCTCTCTCTCTCTCTCTCTCTCTCTCTCTCTCTTTCTCTCTCTCTCAATTCTAAGGACGACATTCTTTTGATGTTTTAATAAGAGTTGAAGGATTCTATATCATTTTTAAATATTTGGATTGGTCTCCATAATGATTGAGGAAAAATTCATACCCTCATATGGAAAAAGAAGGGGAGGGAGGAGTGTCTATTTAGGATTCCATGTGGTCGACAATGCTTTTTGATGTCTGTCATTCATGTCTCAGAGGTATTATCTAGGGTTTTGTTGATTAATTTTGCAATAGACAGCAGTTAGACCTAAGAGCTCAATGAAGCTCCATTGAAGAGTAGCATTTATTTTGCCAATAGGGTCCTAGCCTGTTGGTAAGAAAGTGTGTGTGTGTGTGTATGTGTGTGTGTGTGTGTGAGAGAGAGAGAGAGAGAGAGAGAATAAGCTTGCTTTGATTTTTTTTTAAATATAAAATGACAAATACGTGTTCTGAGATCGAAGCTAGGCAATTTGATTGGAGCGAGATAGGTCCACCACTGGGGTGGGAAATCTTCGTGAACAGTTCAGTGGCGGGGTCGTTCGATAGACGGTCCACCACTGGGGTGAGAAATCTTTGTGAGCAGCTCAGTGACGGGACCGTTTGACAGACAAAATGGGAACAGCTCGGTGGCAGGACTGTGATAGATGGAAGTGTGCCTCTCAAGAACCCTTAGGATCAAGGGGTAGGGTCAAGGGTTGCTCTCATCATTGGTGAATTATTAAGCCTCCTTCAAGCTATCATGTCTATCTTAGCTTTCCTCTTGTCTTTCTCTCTCTTACAGGAAATTCTCTCTTACTCATAATTATGAATTGTTACAAACTACTCTTACACACAATTGGCTTGAATTCTTCATTGCACACACTTTATTGCACACACTTTGTGTTGCTAATCCATTCTCAAAATTCATCTCAAAAAACCCTCTATAGGTTTCTAAACCCTCAAATTTGAAATTTAAGACCTAGCAAATTACAATTAATTACAGTAAAATCTGAGTGGAGGAGAGCCAATTATGATGCAAAAAACAACTACTATTCAACTTGAAACTGCTTTTTGCAACGGCCTCGCGCACCTAGGGATATAGAACACCAATTACCAAATAGCAAAGGAAATACACCTCTCTCTTTCTTCCTAACACAGTAGTTTTTCTCCAATCGCCATCATCTAACCCCACAAACGTGTGTGAGTGTTCCCCTATAGCATTAGCCACCAAATCTCCCTTCTCCCTAATCTTCCTTCTATTCTCCCTTTGACCCTACTTGTATGAGTTCTTCCTCTAAATCATTACATTGTTAGAGATTGATGCAAAGATACAAAAATTGTATAGCCTCCTTGACCTCTTATTAAAACATTAGAAAAATGTCATCCTTAGAATTATCAAATTATTATGTTAAAAACATTAAAATGTACGCCACCTAAGAATTATTATTACAAACATATTAAAAATATTAATGATTGTTATCAAATTGCTTCATTAAAAACATCTTAAAAAATAGTATCTCAACAACATAATAAATCTCTCTTTTATATAATATTTATCTTATATGTTCTTAATATTGAAATATTAAGAGACAGAGAGAATATGCTTGCTTTGATTTTTTTAAAGAAAAAAACTAAAATGACAAATATGTCTTCTTGAATTATTATTTTTATCTTTAAAAAACTTTTATTTAATATTTATATTATATGTTTTAATATTAAGATTTATATCTTTTTTAATATTGAAATATTAAGAGAGAGAGAGAGAGAGAAGATGCTTGCTTTGATTTTTTTTTAATATTAAAATGACAAATACGTGTTCTTGAATTATTTTTATTATCTTTAAATCTCTCTCTCTCTCTCTCTCTCTCTCTCTCTCTCTCTCTCTCTCTCTCTCCCCCTCTCTCAAAACATTATTAATATATGTTTTTTAAAACAATAATTAAAATATGTTTTTAAAACAAACAAAACATATTAAAAATCTCTCTCTGAAAACATGTTAAAACAGATCTCTCTCTCTCTTAAAAACATGTTAAAACATAGAGTGAATGTGGAGAGAGAGAGCTCTGATATTTTTTTAAAATAAAAAGGACTATGCCTTTGGATAGCTAGCTACTACTGGATTGGGACGGAATGGAATGTAGGACGGAGCAAAACGTTGCACTGGAGTGAGAAGAGCACCTCGATGGAATGGGGGGCATGTTAGATGGACTCAGACAAAGAGACTTGGATGGGAGGTGGATGGTCGATGTCGGAGGGAGTGCGAGAGGGTCTAACAGGAGTAGTGGGGGTTCTGGAGTCCGTCGACAAGAAGGATGGAGCTACGCACAAAGTCTGGTGGGAAAGGTGGAGCAGGTTTGTCAGATGAAGTTGCCGAAAAGGGCGGAGTTGCATACGGAGGTCTGAGCACGGTGAAGATCACGAAGATCTGAGCACGACAGTGAGCACGGCGGAGATCGCAGAGGTCTGTGAGCACAGAGAATGGAGGAGCTATGCTATTTATTGTGTGATGATGTGGTATGTCTCTGTAATTTGTATGATTCTAATCGAAAAGATGAAATTGCATTGCATATAACCTCTATGGAACCAAAATATGTGCATTCAAAAATGGCATTTGCTTCTTTATAAGCTTTGTTTCATGTGTTTAGGGATGTGTTCCCGAACCAAATTACACCTAAAATTTACCACCTTCTCGATTAAGAGGTAGAATGCCAGTTAATGGACTATCTAAAAATTGGCGTTATATAGCCATATGTCCCATTGGGCTTTACCTGCATTTCTACTTTTCTGTCACTCATTGAAAAAATGACAAACTTCTAGGACCCCCTATTTGTGACACTGATATCACGCAAATGAAACAGAATCTGACTTTGACTCAGAAGAAAAAAATGTAGCTTAGCTTCTAAGGAACAAATTTTCTTTTTACTTCAAAGTAATCCAAGAAAACCTTGAAAAGTTATGCTTGATTCTTTGTCTGTGAAAAAAATAGTTTGGAGCAACAACTTGGTAGAACTTCACTTGAAGGTGAGAAACGGCTAGGGGGGAGCTCCTAAAGTTCAACTTGACTAAGATCAACTTGATGGAGACTCCAAGCTAGAATCTAACCCCCTAGTCTGGGCCATGGAGGTCAGCCCAGCTAGGAGTGCAAGCACATTCCATTTTTAGCTTCCTCCTTGCTTTCTTTCTAGTTTGTACTGGGCTTCAACTGACTCATTCTGGGTGGTTGTTTTGTTCATGCCATGCATGATGTATTTCCACTTTGAGCTTTCTCTTGTAAGGTCTTTTCATATTGAATATAAGTATCTTTCATAAAGAAAAAAAATATAGCCTCAAGTTTCGGTCAAGGATGTTTTAATTGAAGCTATGCTTATATATTAATATAAAATCTTGGCAAAAATTTTCAAACTCATTTTTTAAATTCATAGGTAGAATGTAGTACTTATTTATATATTTTCTTTTGAATTTTGAAGGAAAAATGTAAATCTTGGCGAAACTTAAAATTTTTTTGCATAAAAGTTTCAAATCCTGGCAAATGTTTCAAACATTTATTTTTATTAGGGCATACAAACTTTTGATGCCAATATAAAAGTTTAGCTTCTTAACGAAACTAACCTGAAAAAATCATCCATGGTTTAGTTGGATCCATATGTATCCCATTAATAGAGATAATATGACCGAAATAGGAAATTGCTTTTACAAGGAATTTGTATTTGCTTTCTTTAATGTAAAAACCTATCACAAGTGTTAGAGATGCTCTACTTTTAGTTTTTAAGATGCTCAACTTTAGTGTTGGAGATGCTCTATTTTAGTTTTGCTATAGATGAGAATATCATCTAAGAAAACAATGACATATAGACCAAAATAGGAAATTTCTTTTACAAGGAGTTTGCATTTGCTTTCATGAATTCTCTTAGAGCAATGTAAACACCTATCACAAGTGTTGGAGATCTATACTTCAGTTTTTCTATAGATGAGAATATCATCTAAGAAAGTGATGACATATGCACATAAATATGGTCATAAGACATTATCCATAAGTGTAGTAAATGAAGCAAGAGCATTATTCAAATTGAATGGCATGAATAAGAACTCAGTGTGTCCCATCTTTGTATAAAAAGTGACCTTGGGAACATCCACTTCCTATACATCTACCTAATGATATCTAGACTGCAAGTCAATCTTTGAAAAGTATTGGCACGCTCACATTGATCAAATAACTCATCAATGAGAGGAAAAGGATACTTATTCTTAATTGTGATGTTGTTATGACCATGGTAGTCTACACAAAAACACGTAGAACCATCTTTTTTTCTTCACCAACTATGTGGATCCTCATCGTGTGTTGCAAGGGAGGGCAGGTTTTGTAGCCTAAGGTCTCTGTGGGAGCTGGTGGTTTGTCCAAAGGGAGACTATGAGTGGCATAAGATTGAATGCATTCATGGCACATGCAAGCATTGCAATTTGAAGCTGAAGAAGAAGACATTCAATGTCTGTCCAAATGAAATGAGGGAAGACAACCATGTTGCTCTAAAATGGAGGAGATTTGAAAATGTCAATGTTAAAGGATTGTGGCAAGATCTAGCATCCATTCAGAGGCGTAGAGAGCAAGACTCAAGTTCCCAATGGCTCAACGAGAGGCACAAGAGCACACGACTTTAGGCCACGATGGAGACTCGTTAGATTGAGTTCTCGTACCACTTCTCTAGGGCCAGATGGGTATAGCAGGGGGATTGGATGACCAAATAGTTCTTCCATTCCTCTGGGACTTAGTCAGCTATGACTCAGCTTCAAAGATTGAGGAACGAGTAGGGATAGATGCACATGAGCCCCTCCAGGGATCCTGGAGCTAACCACAACTTTTTATCCAACACTTGTGTCAGCTAGAGAAGGAGTCACCGACGACTCTAATAGTATGAGAGGAAGTTTAGGCACAGGTTTTGAGATTGTCCCATTGAGCATGAGCACACAACTTGAGGCCCCATTCATAAATGAGAGGCTCTGGCAAGTCCTCAAAGCTCTCCCTCCTCAAAAGTGCCCAAGGGAGGATGGCTTGTTGGCCTCGACCTTCTCATTTTTTTGGGAGCACATATACACTTGGTTTGCTTGGCGTGCCAAGAGGGAGATAGATCGAATTTCGAGTAGTGGAGACTGATCATCGTATTGGATACCACTTATAAGATCTTGGCCAAAGTCTTGAGCTTGCACTTGAGACCCCATCCCTCAAACATCATTCATGATACACAAGTAGGTTTTGTTCAACATTACTTTTTGGGAGGCAATGGATTGGGCAGAGGAGCCAAAGTCTCTCGCCATCCCTCTCTTGGATTTTGAGAAGGCAAATGATAAAGTCAAGCAATAATAGAAGCTTACTTTTCTAAGAAAAAGAAGTTGCAAGAATTGGATGGAAGTCTCAAGATTGGACTCTACTAGAAAGTTTGTGATTGAGGGCTCTAATAACATGCACAAGAATGAATCTTTGGATAGACCATATCCAACAATTTTATCCGTAATGAATTTGTATGGTGATATGAGATAAGTAAGTGGCATCATATTAGTATTTGTTTTATAGTTTGCTTGTCCCATTATGAGTGAATGAAAATCTATCAATATCAACATTGCAAAGGAGCATTGCAAGTTGATTTTACGCCTGTTTACTTTTTCAAATTGAGAGTTCTATGCAGCACAGGAGATCATGCAACGTTGGGTTCGGTTGCAGTTGGATTCACATTTTTGGAATTTATCGATCACAATCCTTGTTCATAATCAAGGAACAATTACGAACTACTAGATGGAATGGGAGGTTTGATACTTTGTGACTTCACCGAGCCGCGATCGGGGGCATATAATCTAATTATTGCACGACATACACGTGAAGGCACTGTAAACAATCAGAATGTCAGCTCGACAGAGGCTGTTCGTAATTCGAGGTTGTTTCGAAATCAGCTATGTGTATGGTAGCGTTCGCCATTAGCTAGGTAAGTAGAGCATCAGAACATGCTTGTATATGATTCTCAGCATAAATAGAAATTGTCTATCAGTTTGTATCTGATCTAGTTTTGCATATTGCTTCAATATGAGATGCTTAAATTAGAATGGACCTGTGCTTATCGTTTGAGTCAACAATAAGCACATGTTTCCAACTTAAAGAAGCATTGAAGAATCCGGCAATAGCGTAGCAAATACTCAAGCTAATTGTATAGATGGAGAACACTTCGAAGGTAAACAGACCGTTATGCATAGATGTGTATGTTTTTGGTTCCAAATGAAATAATGATACATCAATCCTTTGGACTTCCCAATTGTGGGTATTGCTCAATGATGAATAAAATTGGGGGTACCGCTGGGCAGCATTTGGGTACTCAAATTGAGGGGCAGGGGGAGTCCCACTCTGTTCCTTGTGGCTAATAACAAGCCGTATATAATGGGGCGCCTTGAAGTATCCTAGATCTCGCCTTTGTCCCAACCGAAGAGCTTACAGAGGAGTGCAGAGTTGCGACCTCATCGAAATTCCTGATAAAAAGCCAGAGCCGTCTCTCAACATCATCGCAATGATCTCAACACTTGCTTGGCCTGATGTTCATGGGTGGTTGCATGATCGAAGGCCGCCCGCTTCCGAGCGGCAGAAGCCATACTAAGAGCAGCACAAGGTGGAGAAATGGCAGAAGTCCGGGCCACTTTGGAAGGATGTTCCGGAGCCTGAATTGGAAGAACAAAAGCCAAGCACAGTAGTTAGGAATGCTGGACACGTACGTGGGAAGGAAAAGCAAGAACAAACTGTGCTGGAAGAAAGGAGATGGAAAGGCGAGAAACTCACGTTGGGGGAGAAGAAGCGAGTGATATTGGAGAGGGGTTGTCGGGGGAGGGAATGGTGAGGGAGGGGGGGAAGGAGAAGGTAGCGAGGAGGGGGGATAAGGGGAGAATTCTCGTGGGAGGTTAGGGGAGAGTGATCCATGGCGAGGGAGAAGACTGTTGAAGGGGGGAGGAGGAGGAGGTCCCTGGGCTTTGGCGAGAGAGCAAAGCATCCTGGAAGCTGGATGGCTATGGCGAATGTTATATACAAAGAAAGAGAGAGAGCAATGGATGAAAGGAGGGAAGCCATGGAGGGAGACGACAAAGAGCACCTCCATTTTTGCTTCAAAATTTTCCACACTCAATTTCAAACAACTCACTCCAACATTGCCCCCCTCGTTTTAGATTTAAATTTTGAAACTCTCTATATTTGAACTCAAGCTTAAAATGCCTCCGTCTCCTCAACTTATTGTTTTCATTGCTTGCGCCTTCCCCCCCTTCTCTTACCCTCCTCTTCTATTCTTCTTTTCTTCTATTCTATTTCTAAAGGACTCTAATCCCATACGCACGATTCCCACGATGGAGGGGCACAACAACTAAGGGACCAGGGTCTAGAAAGACTTGCGCATCGCGCACGTGCATAGTAAATGCACGTGTGTCGCCCACGTCCCACAGTCCTAGGACCGGCATGGGACTTATGGCGAGTGTGTGCTCTGCGCCGCTCTCCCTCGAGGCTTCAAAGTTCGAGTCACGGGTGTTTAGCTCCTCCATTCTCCGTGCTCACAGACCTCTGCGATCTCCGCCGTGCTCACCGTCGTGCTCAGATCTTCGCGATCTTCGCCATGCTCAGACCTCCATACGCAGCTCCGCCCTTTTCGGCAACTTCATCTGACAAACCTGCTCTACCCTTCCTGCCAAACTTCGTGCGCAGCTCCACCCTTCCCGCCGGCAGACTCTAGACCCCCCACTACTCCTGTTAGACCCTCTCGCGCTCCCTCCGACATCGACCATCCACCTCCCATCCAAGTCCCTTTGTCTGAGTCCATCCAACATGCCCCCCATTCCATCGAGGTGCTCTTCTCACTCCGGCGCAACGTTTTGCTCCGTCCTGCATTCCATTCCATCCCGGTCCAGCAGCAGCCAGCTATCCAGAGGCATAGTCCTTTTTATTTTAAAAAAATATCAGGGCTCTCTCTCTCCACATTCACTCTATGTTTTAACATGTTTTTAAGAGAGAGAGAGATTTGTTTTAACATGTTTTCAGAGAGAGATTTTTAATATGTTTTGTTTGTTTTAAAAACATATTTTAATTATTGTTTTAAAAAACATATATTAATAATGTTTTGAGAGAGGGAGAGAGAGAGAGAGAGAGATTTAAAGATAATAAAAATAATTCAAGAACACGTATTTGTCATTTTAGTATTTAAAAAAAATCAAAGCAAGCATATTCTCTCTCTCTCTCTTAATATTTCAATATTAAAAACATATAAATCTTAATATTAAAACATATAATATAAATATTAAATAAAAGTTTTTTAAAGATAAAAATAATAATTCAAGAAGATGTATTTGTCATTTAGTTTTTTTCTTTAAAAAAATCAAAGCAAGCATATTCTCTCTGTCTCTTAATATTTCAAGATTAAAAACATATAATATAAATATTATATAAAAGAGAGATTTATTATGTTGTTGAGATACTATTTTAAAGATGTTTTTAATGAAGCAATTTGATAACAATCATTAATATTTTTAATATGTTTGTAATAATAATTCTTAGGTGGTGTACATTTTAATGTTTTTAACATAATAATTTGATAATTCTAAGGATGACATTTTTCTAATGTTTTAATAAGAGGTCAAGGAGGCTATACAGTTTTTGTATCTTTGCATCGATCTCTAACAATGTAATGATTTAGAGGAAGAACTCATACAAGTAGGGTCAAAGGGAGAATAGAAGGAAGATTAGGGAGAAGGGAGATTTGGTGGCTAATGCTATAAGGGAACACTCACACACGTTTGTGGGGTTAGATGATGGCGATTGGAGAAAAACTATTGTGTTAGGAAGAAAGAGAGAGGTGTATTTCCTTTGCTATTTGGTAATTGGTGTTCTATATCCCTAGCTACTCGAGGCCATTGCAAAAAGCGGCTTCAAGTTGAATAGTAGTTGTTTTTTGCATCGTAATTGGCTCTCCTCCACTCAGATTTTACTAGGATTAATTGTAATTTGCTAGAAGGTCTTAAAATGGATTGCAATTTCAAATTTGAGGGTTTAGAAACATATAGAGGGTTTTTTGAGATGAATTTTGAGAATGGATTAGCAACACAAAGTGTGTGCAATGAAGAATTCAAGCCAATTGTGTGTAAGAGTAGTTTGTAACAATTCATAATTATGAGTAAGAGAGAATTTCCTGTAAGAGAGAGAAAGACAAGAGGAAAGCTAAGATAGACACGACAACTTGAAGGAGGCTTAATAATTCACCAATGCTGAGAGCAACACCCTTGACCCTACCCCTTGATCCTAAGGGTTCTTGAGAGGCACACTTCCATCTATCACAGTCCTGCCACCGAGCTGTTCCCATTCTGTCTGTCAAATGGTCCTGTCATTGAGCTACTCACAAAGATTTCTCACCCCAGTGGTGGACCGTTTATCAAACGACCCCGCCACTGACCTGCTCATGAAGATTTCCCACCCCAGTGGTGGAGCTATCTCACTCCAATCAAATTGCCTAGCTTCGATCTCAGAACACGTATTTGTCATTTTATATTTAAAAAAAATCAAAGCAAGCTTATTCTCTCTCTCTCTCTCTCTCTCTCTCTCACACACACACACACACACACTTTCTTACCAATAGGCTAGGACCCTATTGAAAAAATAAATGCTACTCTTCAATGAAGCTTCATTGAGCTCTTAGGTCTAACTGCCGTCTATTGCAAAATTAATCAACAAAACCCTAGATAATACCTCTGAGACATGAATGACAGACATCAAAAAGCATTGTCGACCACATGGAATCCTAAATAGACACTCCTCCCTCCCCTTCTTTTTCCATATGAGGGTATGAATTTTTCCTCAATCATTACGGAGACCAATCCAAAGATTTAAAAATGATATAGACTCCTTCAACTCTTATTAAAACATCAAAAGAATGTCGTCCTTAGAATTGAGAGAGAGAGAGAGAGAGAGAGATTTAAGATGTTATTATTATTATATAATAATTAGTTTAATATATTTTTAACATAATAATTTGATAATAATTTCACATAGTAATACCCTACTATTTGAAGCTACATTGTTTGTCCACCCCTTTCCAATGGTTCTATACATATATGCACATAGAGAAAATGGCCTTAGCTGATGCTGAGAGAAACACCCTTGACCCCATTCCTTGATCCTAAGGGTTCTTAACAGGGATAATCCTTTGTATTGAAGCAACTACATGAAAAACTACGCATATATATACGTATAAATAAATAAATAAATAAATAAATATATATATATATATATACACATGTGCATATGTGTGTGTGTATGTGTTTGGCTGACTAACATCAATGATGATGCATAATACGAATCCTTTCGACAAAAATAGATGAAATAGCTCAAAAAATGTATGCATAACCTTTTTGTGGAATGCTATGTTGTGGGATGAATTGTTAGATATATTTCCAATATGCAAAAAGTTGGGTGAAGATAATTCTTACGAGTACTATGGTAGATATATATATAGTAAACGATAAGCCCTTTTTCTTACAACTACTGCTAGGCTCTACCCCAGCTCCATTGCCACTCCATTGGGCCATTTGTAAATTGATAATTAATTTTTCAAAGTTTGATGGTTTTGTTTTTAAAGCTTTTGTGATTTTGTTTGAAAATGAGAAAGATCATAGTGAAATGATTCTTTAATTTCTAGAATCATCCCGTCCAAGCCATGAACTTTTAGCTCCCAATGAGGTCCTCGAATATGGATTTTTACCAAAAAAGGGTCTTTGAGCTCATATACTTGCTTGAGTATATCTCAAGCAAGACCTAACAGTGTATTGTTTTTTTTTCATTTCTTCTCGATTGATACCTTTTTGGGTTCTATGGGTTATGTGGTAGTCGGCCACAATTTTTTTAAAAAAAGAGAGCATTTATTTTGAGGAGGGGATGATGCAGATAAATTGGTTTGCTACTAGGAGAGGTGCAAATTGAAATTTCTTTCCCTTTTGATATTCTTTATTATGTGTGTATGTGTAAATCATTTTCTATTGAAGTACATTTTTTATTTATTATGCATACATGCGTGCGTGCGCATGTGTGTGTGTCTTTGTGTGTGTGCATAACTCATTTTCTCTTGAAGTAAATTTTCCACTTTTTATATTTTGCAAGAAATATCAGCTTTATTTTTACCAAAAAAGCTGTGTCTGAGCTCATATACTTGCCTTAAATATACCATTTTTTAATTCTTTCCCCCCTTTTGGTTTCCTTTTAAATAAGATTGCTCTCTTTTTGCAAAAACACATGAAGATTGTATTGTTTTTTACTTGATTTCTTCCCAATAGATAATTTTTTGGGTTATATGGGCTATGTGGTAGTCGGCGACAATTTAGAAAACATAAGAGAAGCATTTATTTTGGGGGGGGGATGATGCGGATCGATTGGTTTGCTAGGATTGGCTATGTGCAGCTCCATTTGTTGCAAGTAGCATCATAGTCCCCACATGGGCAGATCTTCCCTAAAGGGTGTGTGTGTGTTTGGCTAACTACACTCTACCATCACTGATGATGTGTTAAAAAAGAAAATGTTTGTAGAAGCCCACATTGAGAGCCCTTTGAAGAACACGGGATCAATGTGTGTGTATGTGTGTGTGTGTGTGTGTATGTGTTGATAAGTATTTTTATAAACTTTTATGATTTTGTTTTTAAATTTTGTGATTTTGTTTGAGAAAGAGTAAAGTGAAATGATTATTTAATTTCTATCTATACTTGCCTGAGTATATCCCAAGCCAGATGTAACATTTCTCATTCTTTTCCCCCTTTTTGTTCTTTTAAATAAGGTTGCTCTCTTTTTGCAAAAACACACGAAAGTCTGTAAATTGATATTTTATTTTTTGAATTTTTGTGATTTTGTTTGATAAAGATTAAAGTGAAATGATTATTTTTGGGTGCATCTATATTTTCTTTTTCGTGAGGTGCCATATGGTTCACTGAGCTTTTCTTTTTTTCCTTTGGTTTTTTTTTTGCCTGGGGCCTATCCAACTGCTACAGCCTACTACTTTTGCTTTCTCATGTAGGTGATATCTATTCCTTTGCTAGGAGAGATTGCAAACTAAAATTTATTTCCCTTTTTATATCCTCTATTATATGCATGTGTGTGTGTGTAACTCATTTTCTATTCCTTAGATTAAAATTGGATACATGTACTCTGTAAGCATTTCTATTGTATTTTTTGGAGTTTTTATGCTACACTAAATGCTTGAGGAGTAAACATTCAATTTACGGATTGTTCTTCCAAATTTCAATTCAAAGTGCCCTTTTAGTCCAGAGAATGTTCTTCCAAGTTCAATTGGTGTTAATCTCTTGGCAACATGCCAACTTCAAGTTCTCAAAGCTCTTCAAATGTCAAGAAGTCTACAAAGACAAAGTACAAGGTGAAGAAGAGTCCAGTTAAGAGGTTGTGGGAGAAGCCAACGGGTTATGAATATGCCAAACAATTACGATTTTCAGAATTCTTATCTTGCAATTCGCATCTATATGGTGAAGGTGATTTTTTTGTTCAGAAAGATCGATCTTAAACATTGCCATTAATTTGGTAAGACCTTTCCAAAATGGCTTCCAAACTAAAAATAGATAAGTTTGAAGGAGAGGGGTTTCACACTTGGCAGACAAAACTGAAGTTTATTGTTCTCATGAAAAAGGGAATATGGAAGGTAGCAAATGGAAAAGAAACTAAACCTACAACTAGAGAAGGAGAAGCTTCATGGCTTCCAAAAGATGAAAAAGCACTTGCCATAATTGCTCTTGGTTTGAGTGATTCCTTTATTCGTCACATTGATGGATGTGAGACTGGTCATGCTACATGGACTCATCTTGAGCATGTTTTTGGAGCACAGCGAAGATGCTTTAAATTTAGCTTGCTTATCAAGTTCTTTGACTTAAAATTGGATAGAGGGCAGTCCATCTCTTCACATCTAAACTCAATGAAGAGCATTTTGACTTAGTTATCTGGCATCAAGTTTAATCTTCATGAAGATATTGTAATTGCCATCTTACTTAGAAGTCTCACTGAAGAATATGGCACTATTGTAACCACACTCACCAATATTCTAGAGATAAGTATAGTAGAAATTGAAGCATCTCTTGGAAGAGGAGAGAAAGATCAAACAAATAACTAATTACAAAGAAGGGGCATATTTGGCCAAAAGCAACTTCAAGGGAAAGAGCAAAACGAAATGTAACTTTTGTGGCAAACCTGGACACTTTGAAAAGGAATGTTATGCCAACAAGGTTCAGCCAATCTTGTTGAGGAAGCAGAAACTGAAGAAGAAGAAGAACTAGAGAATGTCAAAGCTCTCATTGCTTACAACACCCAAGTCATTTCTAACAATGGTGAGGATCCATATTTTTCTAAGTTATGCATGTGTGAGGTCAATAATGGTTCTCTGCCATGGATAGTCCATCCTTAAATTATTGTTAGTCTTTTGAGATTTTTCCTTGTTGGACTCATTGGGCTTTACATACATACTCATTGTCTATCTCCCAGTTGTAAACCAAGAATCCTAAGAGTGAGTCATAGGTTAGGGCCATGAGTGTTGCCACATGATGGTGGGCAAGCCATGGAGCATCCCATGTTCTACTGCTGAGGGATGAGGTCGTTAATTTGTGGGGGGGAATGAAGGGGCAAATTGATGTGTGTGTGTGTATGCCTATGGGCTTGGAGTCCTATGCAAGGAGTGTGTGAGGGTAGGTGTGCTAGAAGGTTCTAGTGACTCATCAGTTAGGTGTGTTAAATTGGTGTGATGATCATAGGAGGTGACTGATTGAGATAATCATGGAGATGATTGTGGATCTAGGATCTACCTACATGGAGGTAGTTTCCAATATATGTAACCACTCTTTGAATAAAGATTTACATTGTGTGCCTCATTGCTTTCTCATGAATTCACATACTATTGGGCTCTACTACCCCAGCTCCATTGGCCCTCCATTGGACCAAATATATGATCCACTGCCATATGGAGCCCCATTCATTGGTAGCATCATCATCGTCCCCTAAAGGGTGTGTTTACATGTTTGCTACATGAGCAATCGCATAGTCAAGCTCCAAACAACGTCTTGCTCTTTCCTCTAAAAACAGCAAGTACATTGGAGCATGTGACACCACTAAAGACAACATACAAGGCTTCAAAATTTGCTTTCCTAATTCATTATCTTGAAAGTGTTTGGTAGCATATACAATGTTGACTATGCTAAACACAATTTTCATCAAACATAGGGTCTTCAGATAGGGTCTTCAGATAAAAGTACTTCAGGTATGTGAGGATAGTGGAGGATGGGAGAGTAGAGGGAGAGGTTATATTCAAAGATGAAGAGGAGGCAACTCAGCAAAAAAAACTTTTGCAAGTCAAAAGGAAATATATTGTTGCTTCCATGCTCTACTCTTCTCTACCCCTCCTACCTCTAAGAAATGTTATTTCCTCTCGCCCCTCCAAGCCATGAACTTTTAGCTCCCCATGAGGTCCTTGAATATTCCTATGCCCCCAACTAGCCTCCTAGACCTATTCATCGGAACCCAGGGATCATGTTCTAAGTGACTTTGCCTTTGATGTTAAAAACCTTAAATATAACAAGTTCCAAAGGTCCAGGGTGCTTAGAGAAGGAATGTGAGGAGCTTGCTAAGGTCGAGGAGGGAATGAAGATAGAGAATATAGAATTCGTGGGTCTATACAAGGTAGCAGTACTTATGTGCTGAGAAGATTAATCCACTCTATGTTTTTTCTTTTGTAGTACAAATTGTGAGTATGTTAAGTGTACAATTTAGGAATTGTAACACTTGCTAGATAGGGAAATTACACTGCCATTTAATCATCTACTATAGGGATGCATACTCGGTGTATTTTTTAGCATCTAACTCTTAAATTCATATGTGTCCTTCAATTTGATATGCAATCGAACAATTGATTCAAGACATATATTGGAGTACATCTCTATGTTGTGAGTTTAGTGCATTCTCTCTCTCTCTAGAGTTTCCTCAAACTTCAATAGTTTCTGACATTGTGTTATCGACCTTCCGTGAGTAGCAAAGACTTCGTGTGATGAAATCAGTTCTGAGGGCAGAGACTTCCACCCATGGAGCCAATCAGGCGCCCAAGTTGCCTTTAAGACAAAGTGCTATTGCTATTGCAAGGCATTTTAAGCCCAATCGTGCACGCACTCTGCAGTTGTAATGAAATGACTTGGAGGGGGGGGGCTTTAAGCCTTGCGATCGAGCATGCAAATAGAAGGTTATCATCTTCGACGCAATGCAATATCTCTATTGAACATCATTTAAAATCAATTGAAGACATGTGTGAGAGTAATAAAGATGTAAGTGCCATGAACACTAGATACTTGACCTCTTTATGGATAGAAGTCCATTCGGATGGCGCTGGAGTAGTAACAGGAGACATGGGGGGATCCTTTGGAACCCTCATTGCAAGGATTGCTCAAATTGAGAACAATGTGAAGGACACCAATGAGTGCATCTAACAAGTTCTACGGAGAGGTGGAGAAGGGTTAGTTGTATGTGAGAATGGTTGTAGACTACAAGTTGATAAGCTGAAAGAACAAGTTTAGCTACTACTGTCCACTGAGGTGTCAACATTTAAAGGAGATTTAAAGTGGGTTTAAATAGGTTAACCGCTTTGATGACAAGAATAAGTCATAGACTAGAGCAGGTTGCAAGCCATCAAAATTGAGATACTTTGTATCGGTTTTTGTAAAGGATCCCAAAATCCTTTTATGGGGTTTTCATACTTTGGTCATCCTAAATTTATTTAGCAGGAGAAGTTTTTTGTCCATTTTGCAAATGTTTCTATTTAGTTTTGTTTGTTTGAATGATATTTTTTAGGTGCTGCAAGTTAGAGATGGATTGTTCCTTGCTATTTTTGTTTTGTTTATGAGTGGCCTGATCCATCTATGATGAGTTAGAGACCCGCTCTACTGGGTCTCTACAAATGTTAAAATGCCTTTGCTACAAGTTAGAGATGGATTGTTCCTTGCTATTTTTGTTTTGTTTACGAGTGGCTTGATCCTTGATGTTTCGTTGAATGTGCATCAATATGATTGTGACAGAATTGTAATGGATACCTCATCAATACATAATGTGCATCAACATTCTATCGATGAAATAAATGTAGTAGATGCTCTAGTAATAAGTACACCTGCTCAAATAGCTGCAACCAAGGCCCTTGTTGGCAATAGGGATGTGGTTTTAGGTGCAAGGGGCAGCCTCTCACTCTTGCATCGATTTCCAGTAAGGGATGACATAGAGCACCCTTCCTTATATCCACTGATCTTTAGTGCTCCTGCTATTCATTCACTTGAATCCATGAATCATACCTGTAGTCTTTGCCATGCTCGACTGTAGAAACAAGAGACATGATTAAATATGCATCAGATCATGGGGAAGCATTGTTGCAAAGTTGGTCATGTGTCATTGTGATTAGAAGAACCGCCCGAGATTTTGAAAGTTCTTGTGGTAAAAAATGATGCCAAGAGCAAACTAGAAGTCAATTAAGGCATATAACAATGTGATGGAATTTGTTTCATTGGGAGCCCAGATTGACCACATGTTGGCTAGGAATGGAGGTATACCGAACTTTCGTGTCCACCACGACAGTGTGTACCATCGAGTTGGGAATTTGTTACTTGATGAAGCTAGGCAAGAGATGCCATGTTTTGCACAATTGTATGTTTATGACGCAGATCATGAACTACAAAACCATCTAAATGGGATGTCTGGTTTGGATCCAGGACTTTTGGAGTTCCTGCAAAGGATGATGCATGAGTGAAATCCATATGCTCGTGCTTTGATAGCTGTGGGACAAATGCTAAGAACAAATCCACATGCAAAATTAAGGATGGTCATTTGTAAGAGCCGCTCGAGCTCAAGGCAGTACTTGGCTCCTATAGCTAGCGAGGTTGCTGCCATCATGCCAGGACAAGGGGATGACTTCGATGTTGGGCATCAGGACATTCAAATTTCAAGCTGTGATGGGGTTGTCACTAGAATATCTAATTTGCATAGATCATACATGCCACTCATGTATGTTCTACTATTTTCTCGAGGTGAGGATGGTTGGCATTTATGTATCCCCTATAGTGATGTTCCTAATCACATACCACTGCATGAGATATGGGGACAAAGATGTGTCACCCAGAGAGAGTACTATGCATACCATTTACAAGTGAGATCTGATACAAATGGATATCTTCTACGTGGGGGGAGATTACTACAATAATACATTGTTGATGCACACAGTAGCATAGAAGAGTCCAGGCTAGTATGGATATGCAACAATCAAGCCTCTTTGCGTGCGGAAGTCTATCAAGGATTGGTGGACATGATAAATGCAACTGATGGGGCACGCACAGTACTTTGCAATGCTACAAGGCATAGAGTTGTGCTCCCATCTTCTTTTATGAGAGGACCTCGATATATGTCTTAGCTCTACCAGGACGCAATGGCGATTGTGAGAAAAAAGGAAAAACCTGATTTATTTATCACATTTACCTACAATCCGAAATGGCCCAAAATATCTGAAGGGTTGTTGCTGACAAAGTGAGGATCGTACTCTCCTAGTCACTAATACAACATCCTCATACAACACTAGTCTAAGGAGGATGCAACCTAAGTGTAAACATGATGAAGAGAGTGCTCATGACATGTACCTCAAGTCAATTAGGTTCCAAGATAGATTAGCTTGGACTCATAAAGAGAATCTCGAGATAGTGTAAAGTGCTTGATTGATATTACTTCAAATGAACCTCCCTTTTATAGGTGAGGGTACTTACATCCATTTGCTTGCTCACATGTGGGATATCTCCTCCATGCCATGTGGCAGCTTGCCCTTTACTCATACCTTTTCTCTACATGTGCTCATGACACCACAACTCTCAACACCTCCCCTTGGTGCCATGATCCTTTGGCTACTGCAAGGTGGTCAGATGTGAGTTACATTCCATCACCTCCCCTTCATGCTTGCATTGCTACTTAAGGTGGTCAAGTGTGGTTTTTTACATGTTAATATCTCCCCTGGGTTCTTTCATAACTGCTCTCAGGTGGTCAGGTTTGACTTACAAAATATAGGCAAGGTTGGCAAGGTTGGCAAGGTTTTTGTTTCTCAATACATTCCATTGATGTTGCCTTTTGGCTCATGGCTTGATGACGATGTCGTTGTCTTCTTCGCTTGGTGTAGCTTCATGCATGATGCTTTGTTCTTCCATGTGCATTAATGCTTTGTGTGTGGATGCCATGCTTTTTGCTATGGTCATCTCATGCACTTGTGCTTTTGGCATGCTTCTGACAATGATGTGTGCATTCATGCTTTGATTTGTCATTTGTTGCAAAGGTCTTACCATGAGCTTTATTTTTCTTCAATGGCAGTGTTTAATTGCTAACAATTATTTTGACTTGACAGGCGCATAGAGCTTGAAAAAACGATCACTTTTCCTTTTTGGAGCGTGTTCAAATTCCTCTTGGATTGCAACTTACGGCTTGTCGAAGTTTCTGTGAACAAGAGGGCCTTTGATGATGTGGCACAGTGATTCACATGCTAAATTCCATACTGTGCTTAGCAAGCTCATAGATAGCATTGGCTGCTCAAGTAGAGATTGATTGGTCGATTACTTGGAGCAATGCAATTGCTACTGGCAATAGCTCGATGTCGGAGGTCGCTAGAGGTCGTTGGCTATCCAAAGCTACTCTTATTGGGGACTGTTGGAGGAGGCTATGCTTTGCTACTGGTGATGCTTGACCGTGAGGTAGGATCTATAGCCTGTGTGCATTGTGAGGAGAGGCACACTATGGAGGAGGCATTGTAGATGACCGTCCATGAAGGCATTTGGAGCGGTTATGACGCTGGGCTATTGCGCCTATGGACTGCTGAGCCGTTAGATGGAGGCTTGAAGAGTAGGGCTATGGGAGATGCGCTGTTTGTTGAAGACGACTATAGTGCATGCGCTAACTGTGGGTAAAACTAGGCCGGCTCCTTAGCTGTAGTCGCTGCTGCTATAGGTAGGAGAGGTCTCGTCTTGTGAGCTTCGTTTGAGAGCTTCATTTGAGAGTTCATCGTGGGTGAGAACGTTGTGAGCTTAGGTGGTCAAAGCCCTTGGTTTTGGTGCAGGTTGTCACTTTAGCCCTTCAGCATGAGTCATATTTTCAAAAGGTCATTTGCTTGTGGGTGTTGTAGAGATAGGTTGCAGTATGGCCGAGTTCATGGGATGTAGCAAAGCCTCACAAGCAAGCCCTCATCGACCTCTGTAGCATAGTTCTCACATAGTTGCTTCCTATTGATGGAAAACCTTAGAGAACCGGCAATCTCAAACTCTCAGTGAGTACTCAACTAAAGAACTATGGATGGAAATCTCTCAACCTAAAATCTACATCTAATCTAGGAGAGCTAGAACTAAGCTCTGATACCATGACAAAGTGAGGATTGTACTCTCCTAGTCACTATGACAACATCCTCATACAACACTAATCTAAGGAGGATGCAACCTAAGTGCAAACATGATGAAGAGAGTGCTCATGACATGTACCTCAAGTCAATTAGGTTCCAAGATAGATTAGCTTGGACTCATAAAGAGAATCTTGAGATAGTGTAAAGTGCTTGATTGATATTACTTCAAATGAACCTCCCTTTTATAGGTGAGGGTACTTACATCCATTTGCTTGCTCACATGTGGGATATCTCCTCCATGCCATGTGGCAGCTTGCCCTTTACTCATACCTTTTCTCTACATGTGCTCATGACACCACAAGTCTCAACAGTTGCCACTAGGACAAACTACACAAGATCGGCTGGATTTGACAACTCGCATTTTTTATGAAAAACATAAGGATATGATGCAGTCGATTATAAAAGATAATTTGTTTGGGAAGGTGGATGGATATGTATGTGTCATTGAGTTCCAAAAGAGAGGTTTGCCACACTCACATATACTATTAATTTTAGAAGGTGCCTTCAAACCTGTGGAGATTAGCCACTATGATCGATTGGTGTGCACAGAGCTACCAGATAAAACGTTGTTCCAAGAGTTGCATGAGATTATTGGACAATGCAATGTCCATGGCCCATGTGGTGCAATGAATGTCTCTACAACTTGCATGGATGAAGGCAAATGCATTCATCGCTATCGACGTGCATTCTCTCAGTCTACTGTGGTTGGCAATGATGGGTATCCTGTTTACATGTGTCGCAATGATGGTAGCAAGATACGGGTAAAGGGGGGTATGGTATATAATTACTGGATTGTGCCATTTAATCATTTCCTTTCCCTAAAGTACAATGCACACATCAATGTGGAAATTTGCTCCACTATTACCGTAGTTAAGTACTTATACAAGTATGTATACAAGGGCCGTGATAGGGCAATCATTAGGATGTAGCTAAATCGTGCGGAAGGACAAGGGCAGTTACATGACCCAGTTAATGCTAGCATTGATGAGATTAGTAGTTACCTAGATGCATGTTAGATGTCAGCATCAGAAGCATGTTGGCAGATTTATGAGTATGCCATGCATGATGAAAAACCAGATGTGCAAAGGTTGCAGGTCCACTCCAGGTCCATCTTCCAATGTGCAATAACATCATATTTCGAGATGATGATGATTTGCAGAATGTAGTTGATTGGGAGCACAGTCAAAAGACTACTCTCATAGAATGGTTCACTTACAATCAATTACAACATGATGCAAGTGAATTGCTATACGATGACTTGCCATGCGAGTTGGTCTGGAACAAAAACAGTAAGCAGTGGACTTGAAGAAAGAGGGGCAATACCATTGGCAGAATGTAAAATATTTCTCCATCAGCTGGTGAACTGTACTTCATGTGTATGTTGCTTAATGTGTGTAGAGGCTACAAGTGTTTTGATGACGTTCGTACTTTTGATAGGCAATTCTATCCTCCTTTCAAGGTTGCATGCATAGCTAGGGGTTTGTTGGAAAGTGATGATAAATGGTTTGTGTGTATGCAAGAGGCTGTGTTCTATCAAAATAGTGCATAGTTCAGACATTTGTTCGTCACAATTTTGGTTTTCTATGAGCCAATGTTTCCTGGTGTTTTGTGGGATAGATTTTTTGATGAGCTTTCAGACGATTTTTTTCATGCATTGGAAGAAAGTACGGGGAATTTAATTGGTCATTGTGCCTTGGCAAGAAATAAGGCTATACTACAGTTAGAACACATTCTTTGACAACATGGCCAAAGGTTATCAGAGTTTGATGGAATGCCTGTTGTCGATAGATCATCTTTGTCAGAAACTACAAATGGCTTATTGCAAGAAGAAAGAATGTTTGATGTTGTGAAAGAAGCACGAACTGGCCAGTGGATGGAAAGTATCTTGAATCCTTGCTAGCATGCTTCCTTTGATCGAATTTTGGCAAGGGTTTATGCAGAAGGCACTGAGGTGTTTTTCCTTGATGGTCTAGGAGGATTTGGAAAGACCTTCCTCTACAATTGGTTACTCTCTCAATTGCGTGGGGAGGGGCACATCGCTCTGGCATGCGCATCTTCAGGAATTGTAGCGTTGCTACTAGCCAATGGATGCATGGCACACTCACGGTGGTTTAAGATACCATTGGAGTTAGATGGTACTAGCAGTTGCAATATTAAGGTGAATAGTCACCTTGCAGATGTTTTGAAGATGGCTAAGCTGATAATATGGGATGAAGCACCCATGACTCATCGATTTGCTTTTGAGGCACTTGACAAAACTCTACGGGATATTATTTCAAATGAGTAGCTTTTTGGTGGAAAGGTGGTGTTATTGGGGGGCGCGATTTAAGGCAAGTCTTGCCAATTCTTCCAAAGGCAAGACGAGAAGACATTGTCAATGCTACATTATGCCACTCAAGGATTTGGGTTTGCACTACAGTATTGAAGCTAACGTAGAATATGCAGGTCCTCCAGAATGGTGATAACTTAGTTGAGCAAGAGTTCACACAATGGATCTTGGACATTGGCAATGGTATAAATAGATGTACAACACAAGATACTATTGTAATTCCATTGCATATGCTTTTAGAAACAAAGTCCATGGAAGGCCTCATTGGATGGGTTCATAGAGGGCATGTAACAATTCTGGACTATGCATCATATTTTCGAGAGCGCGCTATTCTTGCACCTCAGAACCTTGAGGTTAATACAGTTAATGCTACCACATTAAAGGCAATGCCTGGGGAGGAACATGAGTATCTCAGCGCAAACTTGGTGGATGATTCACGTGGGGCCTCTTTTTTGTATGCAATTAAGGACCTGAATAGTTTGGAACTTGGTGGTGGATACCCTCCCCATCGATTGGTTTTGAAAAAGAATGCTCCTGTAATGTTGTTGCACAATCTGACTCCTTGCCAAGGACTATGCAATGGGATGAGGTTGATTTGCAAGCAAGGAGTTTCGCACGAAAGTGTTGGAAGCTGAGATCATTACTGGTACCAATGCTGGAGATAGAACGTTCATTCCAAGGATAACGTTCCTTCCAACCAACCTAAAACTTCCTTTCAACATGAGGAGAAGGCAATTTACTATTCGATTGGCATTCGGCATGACGATCAATAAGGCATAGGGCCAAACATTGTCTATTTTGGGATTGTACTTGGTGACATCGGCCCAGTGTTCATCAGCTTTACATGGCATTCTCACGTGTTCAAGCATCAAGATTTCTACTGCAAATTTTGTATACAGGAAAGTTTTGCAATTGGCAATAACAAGAGCCTAGGAGTGCATTGTTGCTCTTTCAAGCCCTCCTAAGACTTCCTTGGGTGAAGAATCTTCAATTGTGTAAGCTTTGTATACCTTCTTTTTTATTCATTCAATATTCAATCCAAGAACTGTCATATGTCTTGGGGAATGCCAGTTATAGATATAAATATTGACTGAGATGTAATATTTCGTGACTTTGTCCTTGACAATGTCTAGCTTTTTTGGAGTTTTGTGTGTACTCTATGAAAAATGATTTTTTGGTACTTTTTTTGGTTGTATGGCTTATGTGGTAGTCGGCCACAATTTTTAAAAAACAAGAGAAGCATGTATTTCAGGGGGGGATGATGCAAATTGATGAACAAAGATTGGGTTGCTAGGAGAGGTTGCAAACTGAAATTTCTTTCTCTTTTTATATTCTTTATTATATGCATGTGTGTGTGTCTTTGTGTGTGTGTGTGTGTGTGTGTGTAACTCTTTGTCTATAGAAGTACATTTTCTATTAAAGTCAGAGACAAAGTACAATGACATCCCTTAATCAACTAGCTCTCCCTGTGTAAGAGATGTAACCCTTCTCTTTTTGTGGAATGCTAGCTCTCCCTGTGTAAGAGCTGTAACTCTTCTCTTTTTTTGTGGAATGCTATGTTGTGGGATGAATCATAGGATATATTTTCAATCTCTTTCCAATATGCAGGAAGTTGGGTGTGAAGACAATTCTTGGGAGTACTATGGTAGATATATATATTAAATGACAAGCCCTTTTTCTTGTAGCTACTACTGGGCTCTACCCCCGCTCCATTGCCCCTCCATTGGGCCATATAGACCAGTCCATATGCCTCCCCATAGAGGTTATATGCAGCCCCATGTGTTGGTAGCATCATCATAGTCCCCACATGGGTAGATCTTCCCTAAAGGGTGTGTTTATATGTTTGCTACAAGAGCAATCACATAGTCAAGCTCTAAACAATGTCTTGGTCTATCCTCAAAAAATGGCAAGCACATTGGAGCATGTGACACCACCAAAGACAACATATATGGCTTCAAAATTTGCTGCTACATCATTATCTTGAAAGTGTTTGGTAGCATAACAATGTTGACTATGTTAAATACACTTTTCGTCAAACATAGGTTCTTTGGGTAAAGATACTTCAGGTATGTGAGGGCAGTGGAGGATGGGAGAGTAGAGGGAGAGGTCAAATTCAAAGATGAAGAGGAGGCAACTCAGTAGAAAAATCTTTTGCAAGTCGAAAGGAAATATATTGTTGCTTCCATGCTCTACTCTTCTCTACCCCTCCTACCTCTAAGAAATGTCATTTGCTCTTGTCGGTCCTCCAAGCCATGAAATTTTAGCTCCCCATGACATCCTTGAATATTCCTATGCCCCCAACTAGCCTCATCAAAACCCTTGATGATGTTCTAAGTGACTTTGTCTTTGATGTTGAAAACTTTAAACATAACAAATTCCAAAGGTTCAGGGTGTTCAGAGAAGGAATGTGAGGACCTTGCTAAGGTCGAGGAGGGAATGAAGGTAGAGAATATAGCATTCGTGCATCTATACAAGCTAGCAGTACTTATGTGCATGGATGGTTTTTTAAAGTTAGCTTCATTAAGAAGCTAAATTTTTATATTGGCTTCGAAAGTTTATATGCTTTAATAAAAATAAATGTTTGAAATATTCACCAAGATTTGAAACTTCTATGCAAAAAAATTTAAAGTTTCGCCATAATTTACATTTTTTCCTTCAAAATTCAAAAGAATAAATATAAAAAAGTACTACATTCTACCAATATTGTGAAACTAAGAAAATGTGCTTGAAACTTTTGCCAGGATTTTATATTAATATATAAGCATAGCTTCGATAAAAACATCCCTGCTTATGTGCTAAGAAAATTAATCCACTCTATGTTTATTATTTTGTAGCACAAATTGTGAGTATGTTAAGTGTACAAGTTAGGAATTATTGTAACACTTGCAAGATAGGGAAAATACATTGCCATTTAATCATCCACTATAGGGATGCATACTCGGTGTATTTTTTAGCATCTAATTGTTAAATTCATATGTGTCCTTCAATTTGACATGTAATCAGACAATTGATTCAACACATATATCGGAGTACATCTCTATGCTATGAGCTTAGTGCATTCTCTCTCTCTCTCTCTCTCTCTCTCTCTCTCTCTCTCTCTCTCTCTCTCTCTCTCTCGCTCGCTCGCTCTCTCTCTCTCTCTCTCTCTCGTTTCCAATCTCTCTATTGAACATCGAAGAAAATTTGTGGGTTTGCAATATACTACAGATTACTTTCTCTAGAGAAAATGTGGATTATGGTTTGGCGATTCCAGTGGTTTTCTCCTCTATGTATATTTTGACACTGGTGTATCTTTATTGTAACATGGTAGAATGGATGATGCATTTGCCTTCACCATTGACTCAGTGGTGGCTTATATGAGAGGTACATATTTGTTTGATAGCTAAATGCTAACTTGATCTATTTAATGATATATTTATTAATGTTTATAAATATAAATATACAACTCCCATGTATTGGTCAACTTCAGTGAGACCACGGCTATTGATGGACTTGCTGGAGATGGGTCTCTTTCCTTGGGCGAATAAACTGCCTTTTTTTGTCTCTACCAATATTGTGAAACTAAGAAAATGCGCTTGAAACTTTTGCCAGGATTTTATATTAATATATAAGCATAGCTTCGATAAAAACATCCCTGCTTATGTGCTAAGAAAATTAATCCACCCTATGTTTATTATTTTGTAGCACAAATTGTGAGTATGTTAAGTGTACAATTTAGGAATTGTAACACTTGCAGGATAGGGAAAATACATTTCCATTTAATTATCCACTAAAGGGATGCATACTCGGTGTATTTTTTAGCATCTAATTGTTAAATTCATATGTTTCCTTCAATTTGACATGTAATTAGACACTTGATTCAACACATATATCGGAGTACATCTCTATGCTGTGAGCTAAGTGCATTCTCTCTCTCTCTCTCTCTCTCTCTCTCGTTTCCAATCTCTCTACTGAACATCGAAGAAAATTTGTGGGTTTGCAATATACTACAGACTACTTTCTCTAGAAAATGTGGATTATGGTTTGGCGATTCCAGTGGTTTTCTCCTCTATGTATATTTTGACACTGGTGTATCTTTATTGTAACATGGTAGAATGGATGATGAATTTGCCTTCACCATTGACTCAGCAGTGGCTAATATGAGAGGTACATATTTGTTTAATAGCTAAATGCTAACTTGATCTATTTAATGATATATTTATTAACATTTATAAATATAAATATACAGCTCCCATGTATTGGTCAACTCCGGTGAGACCACGGCTATTGATGGACTTGCTAGAGATGGTCTCTTTCCTTGGGTGAATAAAGTGCTTTTTTGTCTCTTTATTTTTTTGGTAATAAGTGAGACTTATTATAGCCATGTTTAGTGCATCATATTGAAATATTGATACTATGTTTTCCTATAGATACCTTCTCGATTCGAGTTTTTTGTTGGAACTCCATGTAAGAGACTATGTTTTCGGGGGATATATGCACTAAGGGTATTATCGTGTTGTTCCTCGATGAGGAGGCCAATGGACCACGATAGATCTTCGTGGGCTTCTTGGGATACGTAGAGCGTGAAGGATGGCATGCGTTTTTTTTGGGGGAGAATGGAGATTACAGGTATCAATTCTTGCATTTGATTTGTGTTCCTTCACGTAAGTATTCTAACTAATGAGTTGCAAAAGTCTTTTTGTTTAATAATTGTTATTCTTAGATTGATTTACTTGCCCTACATAGGTACGGTATGGATTTCTGAGACTTTAGAGTACTCACATGAATGACAACCACATGGGACTAGAGTAAATAGATGGAGGCTTTTCTAGGGATGCTTTTTTTATTCAGCTACTATGACTTTGTTTGTGGATGTGTCTTTGGACATATTACTTGGTTCTTAGTAGTGGATAATTCATGTTCAAACATGTGACTCCAAATTCGGATGTAATATTTTGAAGTACTCTATTATAGAGATTTTTTTTTGTTAGAGCATCATGAGAATCATCAGGCAAGATTTGAAATAACTTATGTGCAAGACGTAGTTGGACAAGTGTTCCCCACTTGATTAGGTAATGTGTTTAATATTTCTTTGTTCCTCTATGAAATTTTAAATCACAAGATGCAAAAGATGTCAAACAAAGCTTGTATTTTTATTTTGGGTGACCTAAGCTACAACATAAGGTCGGAACTTGAATGTAAAGCCCTGTGATGCATGCTTTGGATGTCTTTGATCATTATCTTTGAATTCTCTACAAGTCTCTAGACCCTATCATGTTGGGAAGTTACCCAGTAATCATGTGTGACTTGGTGGTAGATCACATGCCTTAATTTTTAGAGGAGGTTAATTTTGAGAGAGAGAGAGAGAGAGAGGGTTTATAAGATATATTGGTTTAATGAAAGACAACTAAAAATTCTTGAATATTTGTGTGTGCATGTTGGTATGTATGTATGTGTTTTTCACAAATTTTCTTAAAATTCCTCAACATTTGAGATTTATAAATGAAACCTTAAAATTTATTAAATGCAATCCATTATCGCAACCTAGAGACCAAGCGGAGTCGGTCTCTAGCCCATCGTAGATGGGTCAAGTTACTTGTCACTCCAAACAAGACAAAGCTTAAATCTAGGACACCAGATCTCGCACATCTCTAAGATCATGTGACTTGCTCCTGTGACCAAAGAGCTTATGAATCTCTAGCTAAGGCAAAATATTGCATCATCAAGTTGAGTGAGAGAGAGAGAGAGAGAGAGAGAGAGAGAGAGAGAGAGAGAGAGAGAGATTAGGATTGTGATCCATTTAGTGGCAAGAGAGAGAGAGAGAGAGAGAGAGAGAGAGAGAGAGAGAGAGAGAGAGAGAGAGAGAGAGAGAGAGAGAGATTAGGATTGTGACCCATTTAGTGGCACTCCATTTGGCATTTAGTACCCTTAGATTTTAATTTTTGAAAAGTATACTCATTATTACCATTATTGAGAATTAAAAATATTGAAACATCCATCTGATGCCCTTGCCACCCAAGTATTATTGCAAGTGCCAATATCAATTATCATGGCTGCCAATGGAGCTTAAGTCTCATTCTAATGCACTCCTTCCTATATGAAATCCACATGATGTCAAATGTCCCTTGCATCTAATGATTTGTCCATGTGATCTACTTTGTGCTTGAAAACCCACTTACATTCCCCAACCATATGGAAATTAAGATCTCAAATGAGTTGCTTCATACTCAACAAGTCCGATTTGGTGATTTCGTGGATATGTGTTTTGTCTAGAAAGTGCAAGGACATGTTGCTTGAAATTGTCCAATTCAAGGTTCAACAAGAGGTACACATGCTAGAAAAGATGCAACCTACATGTAGAGAAGGGTGATGGTGTAGGTTTGTAAGCAAGGTGATGATATTATGGTGCATGGCAAGTGGGTGGCTTCTCTGGCTTGGGTGAGGAGAAAGTGGGGGATTCCCCCATGCCAAGGATGGATGGACAATAGTCTATTGGAAAGCATATATTCCACTACTAAGTCCAACAAAGAGGGAATAAAGCCCTCTCCAAGTTGATCTAGGTGGGGGGAGGCATCAACTGGCCTTGCCTGAAACATTGGTTGTTGATGGCTCTACTGATGGACGTCTTCTAGAGAAAAATCATAAGAAAAGAACTTTTCAAGAAAAAGCTCAGAAGACACCTCTCATGCTTGCAGGCAACAATTTCAAATGAAGTCAACTAGCTCACTATTCCTAATAGGATCAAGGAGGCAGCAAATAATCTGGACAGTGGCAAACAAAACCAGTTCAATTACTTTAGAGATGTGTATAAAGCCCTTGCATGGTAGTTCAGTGGATGGAGGGGTGCTTCTATGTAGCTTGTTGAGAGCTCATCATCGATGTCTATAGCATTGCTCTTATGGAACTTAAGGGGGTGTTGCGACAAGGAGAAATAAAAATGCTAGGCCATTGATTGTTTTGTTGTAAGAAGTGAAGTGTGGTGAAGGTGATTCCTTCTAGCAAGGATTGAAAAATCAAGGATTCATGGATATTGCCAACTATCTAATTAGAGGGAAAGGAGGTACAACATTGTTGGTTAGGTATTTAATCAATGCTAAATAGTTATTTGGGGTAGTGAGGTATGTTTTAGCTATGGATGTGTTTTTGTTGCGATTCACCTTCAACATGTTGTGCTTGTAGGCCCTTGAATAGCTCTAACAAAAGGGGTAAATTTTGGAAATTTCAAAAGATCGGATGTCAGGAAGGCATAATTATATTGGAGAATTTGGGAAGGCATAATTATATTGGAGAATTTGGGAATCTCCCAAGTCCCACTTTCAAGTGAGGGGTTAAGATTGGACCATGTGGCCAAAACTTGAACCCTTATTTGAAAGTGGGACTTGGGAGGATTTCCTATTAAGGATGTATTCCACTTTCAACTACTGGGTTAAGATTTGACTATGTGGCCAAATCTTAACCATATGTGGAATTCCCAAACTATTTGAAAATTCTCAAATTCCCTAATATAGTGTGACATTGGATTATGGGGGACAGATTGGAACATTACCGAGAGAGTTTTTGATAGATCACATTCTAAAAAGGAATGTTTCCTGTTTTGAATCTGAGGAATGGGATGAGTTATTTTTGGCAAGGGACTTGATTGATTGTACTGAGCTAGATTGATGAGGCCTCAAGAGGTTCTCTTGAAGCAATAAGAGGAAAGGAGTGAAGTTGCATGTAGTATGTATTGATAGGTTTTATGCTTGGAGGAGGGGTGCTGGACGAAGCCTGTAAGGGGGGGGGGGGGATTTTATCCTTGTTGTTAGACTTTTTGATCATGTCTTACTAGGGTGGAGATTTTTGGTTTTGCTGGGACAAGCAAGAGGTCTGAATATATGTAACAAATTAAATGTGATAAAGTGCATTTGAGTACTAATAAGCTGTCTTGTGTTGTGACTTAAAATAGATGGAGTTCTTTTGCCATCAGGTGTCGAAGACCCTTCCATCTGAGTATTAATCATATGTTTTGTGAGGTGATTTCAAATAGATTATTGCTTGCCATCAGGTGTGGTAGACCCTTGATATGTAACTATTTAAATTTGATTAAGTGCATTTGAGTACTAATAAGTTGTTTTGTGAGGTGATTTCAAATAGATGGATCACTTGCCATCAGGTGTGGAAGACCCTTGCATCAAATGGACATAGGGCTATTAGGGGCATGATGGCCTATGGTATAGCATGGGATTGATAGTACTGTGTCTCAAGAAGTAAGGAGGCAGAAAGCCTAGTGAGGATTAGAGTTGTACTCAGCCCTACAATGCTCTCCATAGGACCCAGTGCTAGCTACCTTGCTAGTGGAATCGGATGATATGGGGGTTAAAGGCCATTATGTCTTAACCCCAAATATGTACAATACTCAAACACATATTTATATGGATGATATAGAAGATTAGGGTGTTCTGCACCCACCAAAACTTGTGTGGCTCTCTTCTAGCTCTCTCTATCTCTCTCTAACTCTCTTTTGTTTCACTTTTGTTGTGAGCATTGGAATCAGAGCACGGGTGGTCTATCTGATGCTTGTGGGTGGTCTAGCTAAGCATGTGTGTATGCCTAGAGCCTGGAGTTTGTTGCTATATCTCTATAGGAGGATGGAGCAAGCTTGTGGGTGCTTGTTAGAGCTACCTAGATTGCACTTTAGGAGTTCGAAAACCCCTTCATTCTTGAATTTGGGATCATTTTTTGGATTTTTGACTCATTGTCTCTATTTCAATAGTTTTCTACCAATGTACTCAAGTTTGAAGCAACCAATCTGTCAATTTTGGTGGACTCAGGAGGTCCTAAAACTTTTGTGTTGCTCATCATTCACACTTTGGTGCTATTTGCAACAAATAGATTGGTTTGCTAAAACATTTTTCGAATCCATGTGTTGGACCTGATGATTTGGGACCACGGTTTCCAAAACTATATGTTCCATTGCATTCTAGAGGCCTAAAAACCCCTATCTGTCAGCTCTTGTGTTATTTCATGGAGATTTGGAGAAGTTCCATCTCTCTAAGAAATCGAATTGTCTGTTTCTCTGTCAAAATCCCAATCAAAGGTTCAAATCTTTGATTTTTTGATTTACAGGTCAATTGCAAGGGTTGACTCCCCATTTCCCATTCATCAGTCAGGATTTTGGAGTTCTAGGAAAAGAGAGAAATATGCAAATTGTCTTGCTAAGTTTGATTATGTAGTGACACCCATGTTTTGAGCATCTTAGATCCTATTTTCAATAGCGGTCATTACCGTGGGGCCGTGATTTTTGGGGCATACCTTATGTAGATCACTCTGGATGTTGTGTGTGCTCATTCATGGTTTGCATTGTGCTGTAGTGGATGCTTTACATGCCATTTGGATGCATTGCCCCAGATTGCCTTGTGGGATGCTTTATTGATGGACATTTAGCACATAGATGCTATTTTATGCTGAGGGGCTTTGACATATTGCACTTGATGCACTGATAGTGCTATGCTCTCTTGGATGAGACATTATTGATTCTTACACCACTTGTCGTACTGCTACATGGGCCTTACTCCATTATGCCTTGCCTCTTCGCATCCCTACCTCTAGGTCTGCACTCTGGCCCCCACGGTTGGCTCTCCGCTGAATGCCACATAGTTGGCTGGATCCATTTTGCTTCATACTTGTACTAATGGCACATCCCGCTACACAAGCTCCCCATCTTATGCCCATCCAGTGCTCTGGATGCTTGCACAGGTGTGATCTGTAAACACCGCAGTCTATTATGTTTTCTCTTTTAGTTTGTATGTATGATATTCAATTAAACCTATAACCCCCCTCGTTGGTTCCTCCAATTATATATACACTGTCCCCCCCTGCCCCCTTCCCTAGTATTTATATCCTTTAAGTCTAAATATATATATATGCTTTAGTAAAACACCCCCCTCCATTTATATATATAAAAAAGTTCTTTTCACTCCCCAACCCCCTCTCTAATTAGATATGTTTGATTTGCACCAGTGCCATTCTCCACAAACTCACATGGAGAATGGCACCATGCCATCCTAATCCATGAGAGTTTGTGGAGAATGGAATTGGAGCCATTGTATCAAAAATATTATGCATAAATCTTTTCAATTTAGCATGGCACCGTTGCCAATCTACTCCTTACATGCTTTAATGTGAATATGTTGTTACAAGATTTGTCCTTGCAATCTCTATTTGAATATATACCCTCAGGGGGGTCACTGAGTTCAACAAAAGGATATTTTTTATTTTGAAAATTTACAAAAATAAATATACATAAGGGACTATTTAAAATAGTTTTGGAAAAAATTTACAGATTTGTATAGAAAAGGGATACATTTTATTGATAAAGAATTTGCAGATAAGGGATTTTAGAAATATGCCTTGAATGCACGTGGTATAGAGGATTTATACATAGTGACCCCCTCGAGTATATACCATTGCTAATCTTGCTAGTGTCAGTCACATAAAAAATGGCACCAGAGCCATTCTCTAAAATCTAACCTTTGGTGAGCATTGCTATGATTCTCTACATGACTAACACCAATGAGATTGGCACTAGTGCCATTCTGTACAAACTCATATAGATAATGGCACAGGTGGTATTCTAATCCATGAGAGTTGTTGGTGGATAATGGCACTGTGGCCAATGTCTAAAAAATGCTATGTATAAATGTTCCCACATCTGTTTCCATCTCCCCTTTTAGCATGGCACTATTGCCAATCTACTTAACAGTGACATATGATTAGAGTGCCAAACTAATTCATAGTGTGGAGAATGGCATGAGATTGGCACCAGTGCTATTCTCTAAAATCCAACCTTCTATGGGCACTGATGTGAGTCACTGTGTGACTAAAACCAATGAGATTGGTACCGGTGCCATTCTGATAGAGAATGCCATTCTAATCCATGAGAGTTTATGGGGTAATGGAACTGTGGCCAATGTCTCAAAAATGTTATGCATAAATGTTCCACATCTTCTTCCATCTTCCCTTTTAGCATGACTCTGCTGCCAATCTACTTAACATTGACATAGAATGAGAGTGGCAAACTAATTTAGATTGTGGAGAATGGAACCAATGCCATTCTCCACAAACTCTCATGGATTAGGATGGCATAGATGACCTCTTACTAGCTCCTAGGGTCCGAGGTAAAATAATTCCTATGCATCCCATTATCAAAGCTCAAGGTCCAGTAGTTATTTTAGAACTCCTAAAACAAAGGACTGGACTAGTGATAAAATAACAAGGAGGTACAGAAACAATTATCTCAATCTCTTATGTGAGAGAACAAAAGTCTATGTTTAAATGTGGTGAAAAATGGGGTGTGGATCACAATAATGTATGCAAGGCTAAATTAACTTATGGAAAATTAAGTATTATTATGAAGTTGTAGAGGGCTTCCATGATTGTGGATAGGATATCTCATGGGATGATGAGATGAATGACAATAATAATGCTATTCTCTAAAATCTAACCTTCTATCGGCACTAATGTGAGTCACTGTGTGACTGAAACCAATGAGATTGGCACCAGTGCCATTCTGATAGAGAATGCCATACTAATCCATGAGAGTTTATGGGGTAATGGAACTGTGGCCAATGTCTCAAAAATGTTATGCATAAATGTTCCACATCTTCTTCCATCTTCCCTTTTATCATGATTCTGCTACCAATCTACTTAACATTGACATAGAATGAGAGTGGCAAACTAATTCAAATTGTGGAGAATGGAACCAATGCCATTCTCGACAAACTCTCATGGATTAGGATGGCACAGATGACTTCTTACTAGCTCCGGGGGTCTAAGGTAAAATAATTCCTATGCATCCCATTATCAAAGCTCAAGGTCCAGTAGTTATTTTATAAATCCTAAAACAAAGGACTGGACTAGTGATAAAATAACAAGGAGGTACATAAACAATTATGTCAATCTCTTATGTGGGAGAACAAAAGTCTATGTTTAAATGTGGTGAAAAATGGGGTGTGGATCACAATAATGTATGCAAGGCTAAATTAACTTCAAATTAAGTATTATTATGGAGTTGTAGAGGGCTTCCATGATTGTGGATAGGATATCTCATGGGAGGATGAGATGAATGACAAGAATAATGCATTTAATCTAGGTGATAAAGTCCATTGGAATTGAGAGCTATGAATAGCTCTAAAATTTGAAACTCATTATCTTATCCCTTACATCTTATGCAGAGATGGGAAGGTACTAAGTATGGCACAAACCCTTTTAGCAAGGCACTCTTGCCAATCTACTTAACATGGACATAGAATGAGAGTTCTTATCTCTGATTGTGGAGAATGGCACCAGTGCCATTTTCCACAAACTCTCATGGATTAGGATGGCACCAGTGATGCCATTCATATGAATAAACTCACATGAGGGATGGCACTAGGACCATTCTAATCCAGGAAAGTTTGTAGAGAATGGCATTGATGCCATTCATATGAGATTGGCACCAATGCCATTTTGTACAAACTCACATAGAGAATGGTGCCAGTGCCATTCTAATCCATGAGAGTTTGTGGATCATGGAATATCCTAAGACTAGGGAAAAAAATTAAATCAACACACCTTGATAAGAAAAATGGACCATGGTTATGAGTGCTCCTACATATATATTAATGTACATTCTTTTATCTCCATAATCATTAAATTTAAACATCGATTGAGGCATGTCACTCTAAGTGGTTCAAGCATTTTATTTTTAGTTTTTAAACACACATGCACGCACGCACACACATTTATTTATATTTATACATACATACATACGTACGTACGTATGTACATACATACATACATACATATATATATATATATATATATATATATATGCATTTTTAAACATACATATATTTCTATTTACATATACATATACATATACATATACATACACACACACACACACACACACACACACACACACACACACACACACACACACACACACACACACACACACACACACACACACACACACACACACACACACACACACACATATAGAAAAATGTGGGTTTATATTAATATGAGAGAGTCAAGTATATACAACTTCGAAAAAGTGCTTAGGAGAATAGATATTTGGTTTTTTGCTTCAACTTGCTTGACTAGACTTTCCTTGATGATTGTTCGATTGTGCCTGATGAGTGGTCACTGGCTTACTTAATACATTAAGTGCAATGTTTTCCTTAAAATTTTTCATACTACAAGATACGAGTTTGCTTATAGGGCTGGAAATAGAAGCTTGTTAATGCCTGGTGCATATTTTCTGTTAGATGCAACAGGATACTAGTTACAGAGTGTCTTTGCCAATTATTTCACTTGAATCATGCTCCTCTTATGCTTGAGTTTGTGGTCACATATTGAGTTTAACATAATAGTCTACAAGATATTGGATCAGCAATCAACATAGTGGTTTAGATGCATTCATTTCTAGTTCCTATAGGACTATCATTCAGACATTGGTCATAATAGAAGTATGGAGGGCTAAAATCCTTTTTTGGCTCCCTAAGTTTTTTAAAGCATGGTATTGTCCAGATTACATAGGTATTTTCACTAAGCAAAATTAATCCTTATGATGAAAATGCGTTTTTTTTCTTTTGACATGGTTCTATTTCCATGTTTTTGGATCGAATGTATGGACGATCTTTTGCAAGCATAAAAGACATGATATGTATATGTAGCACATGATCATGTTTACATATTTTCAGTCATATATTCTACCTTGTGATCTATCATTATCTTGTTGTGTGGATGTTCAATCTGAGTAGTGTTTGCTTTTTTTATCGCAAATTTTATGTATTGTTGTGTCTCTACCTCTCCACAACAACTCAAGTGTGATAGTATGGGGATGAAAGAGAAGTTAATTGTGAGTTTCAGGCATGCCTTCATTGTTGGAATATGTTTAATTTGCTTATGATCACATCGATTGTTCCAATGATATTGAGAGGAATAAGATGCTGGATGAGGTTCTCGATCGCTTGAAACCTATTTAATCTTGCTCGCTTTTTTGAGGTTGCTCACTTTTCTCCGCTCGCTTTTTGGTAATCCTCCATCCACAAGAGTGGACATTGTATTGTTGTGGTGTCTGTGAACCACCCAGTCACTTGTAAGCATAAAATTATTCTAATTAATTACTGAGAGGGCAAAGGATTTTATGTTTTATGTCTAAATGCAGCAGATGAATTTTCTTCATAGAAATCGATTGCAAAAGATAGTCTCTTCAGACCACTGCAAGTTGCATATGCAAGTGTGAACAAATTTCTACAAAATAAATAATTTATTATTTTAAAAAATTATGATACTTATTTCATGCATTCAAAAATTCACTTACATATGGATGAGTATCTATAACTGAATTGAAGTAGAAGCATTCTTTTGATGGCAGATGGATACAAGATAAGCTACAATGTTGACTTCATTCGACAAATGCGGTAAAGATTAGCATTTGTGGATTGAAAATAACAATCTAGCTTCTTATGCAATGTACTTGTTTTGGCATTCAAGCAGGTGGTATAAGCAAAATGTCTCTCATCTTCATGTCTATCATATCTGTAGCCTTCAGGAGTTTGTTCTATCTCCATCTTACCATTTTTAAAGTGGTTATATCTTTTGCCATGATTGCCATCCTATGGCTATGGGTTGCAAGAAGAAATGTATCCTAGAAAAACTCTATGAAAAAGTCCTCGGCAGCTACCTCCAATGCCCAAATAGCACTTCTTTGCCACCGGTATCTAAGGCCTATAAAGTTCATATCATCACAAACTTCCCTAGCAAGCCTTTGAAAAGGAGTCTTGGGAATGCATAGTCCCATGGCTTTTTGGGCCCTTCTTATGTCCATTAAAGTATTAACCTTCTACATAAATCTTCTCTTTTTTTCGTGTTGGAGAAGATGCATTAGCTTCCCTTTTCTTGGATGTGAATCCCGTCCTCTAGATGTTGCCAATTTTGCTATTGGGGGACGCCTTTCCATTTTCCTAGGGCAGTAGCCTTCGTCCTTGCCATTGGAATTTATGCTAAACTGCACCTGAGATCATAAAACATAAGTCCTAAGCTCTCTCTCTCTCTCTCTCTCTCTCTCTCTAACCTCTGATGCAACTATCCCCTCTATCCTTTGATGCAACTATTGATCGATAGCATGGAGTAGACTCTCCAATCAGTCTAGTACCCCCACCCAGACTAAAGCTGCTATGCTTCCTTCCTTAGCATCCCCACCCAGCAATTCTATCCTGCTACTTGTTTTGGGGTCTCATGGAGTAAGATGATTTGCATCGGTCCAAATCATTTGGTAAGTTATTGGTCTCTTTCAAGTATGTAGTGAATAAGTGTGGAGATAGTGGGACAGGGAAAGCTAGTATAGGCTGATCATTAGGAAATCATAGAGGGTGTAGGTTGTAAGTGTAGGAGGATCTCATATGGGACATAATGATCCCTCCTTTAAGATTTTCATCTAGTACTATTTGGAATTATGGTTATAGAGGATGCCCAAAGTTATTGCAGAAAATGCCTCATAGCAAAGAAATAATGAGAAAAGCACTTATGTGGTAACATATTTTTGTATTTCAAAACATCTCATTACAGATCGGGGCCTTGTGTATGGCCCATATAAATCCTAAGAAAAGATTCGATATTGTGGATGCCTTAGATCAAGAACCGGCATGGTTACTCTTCTATGAAGCACATATTTCTTTCAAGTACGAGCAAAAGAGTGTGAGCCTTTCTTCACCTTGTGGGGCTTATGAACACTAAATCTTAGGAGTGGGGGGAAATGCCTTGCCTTTCATACTTGACATTTCCCAAAATCATGTCAAATTTCTCTTGACGACGACTGCAGGGTTGTCCAAAGATGTTATCTTACACCTGAGAAGGAGCACATCCAGCTATAGGCCTTGGAGGCCTGTCAACATGTGACACTCAACATCATGTGATGTCCAGGCATCAGTTTGCCTATTTCCATATCATAGGTATGCAGGAATGCATTCAGTTATGACTACAACTGGTTTTGGCATTGCTACATAATTGCTAAAAATGTAACCATGGCGTCAAGAAATTGGAGTTAATCAATTGGAAATGGTTAAACCCTCGGCAAGCTCAACATTGTTAAGGGCCGCTTGCAGCGTCAAAGGTTGTTCTTGTACAATGCCAACTCAAAAGGGAAAACAATAAAACTCTAGTTGAGCTCGGCCATGGTTAGCCTTTATGGAAGTAGAAAACCTCAAAAGAGAATTATTGCCTTACAGTTAGGTGGTTCAGCATATATACCTTCCTTTCCCACCTAGCAATTCTATCCTGCTACCTTCCTTCCCCTCTCACTTCTACCTCTCACTTTTGCCTCTCAGTTCTCCCTCTTAGTTCTCTCCATATCCCTCTATCTGCCTGTCTGCCTCTCACTTCCATGTCTCACTCCTGCCTCTCAGTTCTCCCTCTCAGTTCTCTCCATATCCCTCTCTTTCTCTCTCTCTTTATCTCAGTTCTGTCTCTCTGTTTATTTGCTTGTTTGCCTCCCTCTCTCTCTCTCTCTTTCTCAGTTCTCCCTCTCAGTCCTCCCTCTCACTTCTCTCCATACTTCTCTCTCTCTCTCTCTCTCTCTCTCTCTCTCTCTCTCTCTCTCTCTCTCTCTCTCTCCCTCCCTCCCTCCCTCCCTCCCTCTATCAATTATCCCTCTCTAATTTATTTGTTTGCCCCTCACTTCTGTCTATCTGTTTGTCTACTTGTCTACCTCTCTCTCTCTCTATCAATTATCCCTCTCTAATTTATCTATCTGCCCCTCACTTCTGTCTGTCTGTCTATTTCTCTCAGTCCCTAACTTCTCTCTCTCTCTAACTCTCTCTCTCACATTTCTCTGTCAGTTCTCCCCCCCTTTCTCTCTGTGTGTGTGTGTGTTAATTATCCCTCTCTAATTTATCTATCAGTTCTCTTCCCCCCCCTCTGTGTGTGTGTTTGTGTGTGTGTGTGTGTGTGCGTGTGTGCGTGCGTGCGTGTGTGTGTGTCCCTAACTTCTCTCTCTCTCTCTCTCTCTCTCTCTCTCTCTCTCTCTCTCTCTCTCTCTCTCTTGTCTCTCTTTACACACCACTATACAGTGTACAAATGAAAGCGATATTGAGGGTTTGGGAATTTCCCAACCCTCAATATCACTTTCATTTGTACATCTCTCTCTCTCTCTATGTGTGTGTGTGTTAGTTCTCTCTCTCTCTCTCATACACTTCTCTCCCTCTCACTTCTGCTTCTCACTTCTTCCTCTCAGTTCTCCCTCTTCGTTCTCTCATATCCCTCTCTTTCTCTCAGTTCTATCCATTTGCCTATGTGCCTCTCTCTCTCTCTCTCTCTCTCTCTCTCTCTCTCTCTCTCAGTTCTCCCTCTCAGTCCTCCCTCTCACTTCTCTCGATATCTCTCTCACTTCTCTCTCTCTCTCTCTCTCTCTCTGTCAGTCCCTAACTTCTCTCTATATCTCATTTCTCTGTCAGGTCTCCCCCCCCGCTCTCTCTCTCTCTCTCTCTCTCTCTCTCTCTCTATGTCTCTCTCTCTTTACACACCACTGTACAGTGTACAAATGAAAGCAATATTAAGGGTTGGGAATTTCCCAATCCTCAATATCGCTTCCATTTGTACATCTCTCTCTCTCTCTCTCTCTCTCTCTATTCTCTCTCAGTTATCCTTCTCTCATATTTCTATCTGAACCTTACTTCTCTCCCTCTAAGTTCAACCTCTCTCAGTTCTCTGGCTATTTCTCTCTCTCTCTCTCTCTCTCTCGCAGTTCAACCTCTATCCTTTCTCTAGCTATCCCTCACTTCTCTCCCTCTCAGATCTCCCTCCCACACTTGTCTCTCTCCCCATTGCTCTCTCTCTCTTTCTCTCTCTCTCTTTACACTTTATAGACAGTGTGTACAAAACAAAATTCTCTCTATATCTCATTTCTCTGTCACTTCTCCCCCCCCCTCTCTCTCTCTTTGTCTTTACACATCACTGTACAATGTACAAATGAAAGTGATATTGAGGGTTGGGAATTTCCCAACCCTCCATATCGCTTTCTTTTGTACATCTCTCTCTCTCTCTCTCTCTCTCTCTCTCTCTCTCTCTCTCTCTCTCTCTCTCTCCCTCTCCCTCTCCCTCTCTTCGTGTGTGTGTGTGTGTGTGTGTGTGTGTATGTGTGTGTGTGTGTGTGTCCCTCATCCTCTGTGTGTGTGTGTGTGTGTGTTTGGTGAAACTAAGAACATTTGATTATTTAGCAACCATTTTACGATAGGGCAGTGCTCTAGAAAAGAGCCAATGCCCTATCCATCAAAAACAGTAAAAGAAAAGTTAAATTCAAGAGACATCCAAATCCTCCTCACAATGAGGCCCGAAAGAACTCATAAGGGTGCTGAAGAGATGTGTCTTTGAAAGTTTCCCTCCCTCCCTTTGTGTGGTTCTCTCTCTGTCTCTCTCTCTTTCTAGATACCTTAAAGAGTGTACAAAAGAAAGCAATTAGAAGGGTTGCCAACCCTCCTAATTACGTTCATTTGTGCACCTCTCTCTCTCTCTCTCTCTCTCTCTCTCAAGCTCTATTGTAGTTCAACCGTCGAAAAAAAAGAGAACCAAAGAGCATGCCCTGCCTTAACCCACCCTTTCCTCCCTCTTGTTCCTCTTCTTCTTCGCCCCCCCGATGACCTAATTCCATTTAAATATATATATATAGAGCGAGGGAGAGAGAGAAAGAGAGAGAGAGAGAGAGAGAGAGAGAGAGAGAGAGAGAGAGAGAGAGAGAGAAAGAGAGAGAGAGAGAGAGAGAACCTAGAAGCCAACGGACACAGAGTTATGGATAAATTTGTCCAAGGAAAAAGGCATAAATATGTGTGTGTGTTTGTATGTGTGGCAATAGTATAATAAAATATGGTATGCATAGGGCCCAGGGTTGAGGTGGCAGGGCATAACCATGTGCCACCCTTCCACGTAAGAGGAGCCATAAGGTGTGTTGTACATAATCCATGGTAGTAATATTATAAAATGTAAGGTGGCATGGTTCTTCCATGTGCCACCCCTCTATCTAGGCGGTCCCATGCCTGCATTTAGTGAGATATGGCCTAAAGTCCATGAGAGAAGTAACATAAAATAGGTGGAGATGGATATTATATTGGATTATTCCCTCCATGTAGGATAGGCCCATGTGGGGGGGTATAGATAGTCCAAGGATGCAAGCTAAATAATGGGGAAAATAGGATGAGGTGGCAAGATTCCTTGTGCCAACCCTCCACTTGTCCTCCTAGAGGTTTGAACGTATTATAAAATTGGGAAGAGACCAAGGGAGTGTCATAGACTTGAGATATGGGGCTTGATTTATGTGGAAAAATGAGGCAAAGGGTTATCGCACACAATTGAGAGTGCGTAACTGCCTAGCCCACATGAGAGACTTTTCCACACACACCATGCATGTGGGAGGATGCATTTATTGGGAGAGACCCCCTCTCTTGGCTATAAAAGGAGGGGGATATTCCTTGATGGGACATGCTAATTCTTGTAAAGCCACCTAGCTAGTACTTTAATTTCCCCTTCCCTTCCTTTCAAATAAAGCATGGCCCTCTTCCCTTGGTCTCCATACTTACATTCCTCCTCCCATCATGTACATGCTTCTCTTTCCCCTCTCCCTTTCCCCTTGTGCCATAGTCTCCCTCTTTATTCCCTCCCCTTTTAATCCCTTTTCCCCACCCATGACAACGTTTTTTCCTCACGTTCTCCTTTCCTCTATGGCCCTTGAGCATTTCCATGCTTAGTGTCTAGCCTCTTGTCCTGATTTCTTTTCTAGGTAACAGAAATGGTGTGGTTGCTGGGATCGAAATCTCCACGGCTAGTGGTGTAAAATTCGTTTCTCCTACGATTAGGTGTGATTCTACAAAACCTTCCATCTACGGTTCTCAGCTTCTGCACCTCCAATCTACTTCTGGTTGCAGTTTTTGCGCATCTGTGCATCCCTGCTTCTGCGCCCCTAGTCTGCCTGTAGTTTCGATGCATCTTTTGGTTGGCGAATCTTCTGGTCGTACCGGTCGCATCTGCAAAACTGTAACATCTACGCTTCCTTCGGGGTCCTGTGCACACATTTGCACGTCTCCTGGGTGCACCCGCACATCTCTTTGTCATGACTGGTGCATTCGCGTGTGTGTTGCACATCTTCTAGCCACGGACAGATAGCGTCTTCTGGTCGCGATAGATTTTCTGAGCTTCTGCAAAACTGTAATAGATCTCACATCGCACCCCTCTCATCTTCTTCTTCTTCTCCTTCTCTCTCTTTCTCTTCTCTTCTCCTCTCCTTTTATAGGTGTGGGAATTAAAACCAAGACCTCCCCATTCACAAAAGAAAGACTTATCAATGGGCAAACAAATAAGAAGTGATGAAAAGGTAATGATTTTGCTTATATATTGAAATCTCGAGAACTGTAACTCTCTAACCATGGGGAGTTTCCTCTTGCTGTAAAAAGCAAAAGTATTTCATTTCATGTGCTCTATTCACATCTCCTACTAGATTGCCGATTCAGAACTTTTTCAAGTTCACTCCTTGGATGCATGCCACACGAGGATAGTGGATATTTATGTCACTTCTCGACGAGTTTAAGGATTTGGTGCTTGGTCCTCCACTCATTACGGCTACCAATTGGCGAGATCTCTTTCTTGATCTTCATGTCAATCTTCAACAACTGATTGTACAGTGCATTGTTCAAGGAGACGACGGGTGGGATGATACACCATGGATGATTCAAGGTGAAGAATTAGTGATACACTGGGAGGACTTTGATTTCAATTCTACTCATTGTGCGATGATCGAGCTACTTGCTGCATCAGAGGTAATTAAAAGGGTGACATTCTTTGAAGGGTGGGATGCTCCCCAAGCTTGGGGGGAGATTTGGCACATCTGCTTATTAATTCTTGTGGATAAGCTCATCTTGAATGATTTCTTCTCGATCTAATTACAAAGGTTTCTAAGGCTCTGGTAATGTTTCGACCAAGGAATCCATTTGTACGTAATCAACCTTTTGTGCCTCATTTTGAGCTTCAAGTTGTAATTCTCTTTGGTCTAAAGATAAACTATCAACAAAGGATTGCAAGTTTATTTGGTGCTGAACGTCTTGCTCAAGTATTACCTATCTTGGACTACCGAGAAACTTGGGATGTCTGGATTTCAGTCTTGGTGTGATGACATCTTGGCTCCTCCAATTTGACGGCACATACAAACCTTCGACCAAGGCTGCTGATGTGGGTGTGAAGCTCACTTCACTAGGGGGTGAGGTGTATTGTTATAGCAAGTCTGCACCAACAAGTACTTGCAACCAAACCGAGTACTCGGCACTCATTTTTGAGCTACAAAAGGTGCAAGAACATTGCATCAAGCAACTTGAGGTGCAAGGAGATTCTCAACTCATGTGTGAACAAGTTAGTGGAAGGTGGAAGGTGCAGAGTGAAGGCTTGGTTCCATGACATCAACAAGCATTGGAACTGTGCCAACAATTTGAAGAGGTAAAAATTCAGCATATCCCTCGAGCTCAAAATATAGTTGCTGATTTCTTGGCATGTGAAGCTTGTACTTCAATCACCCATGATGCGAGTGGAAGCACCATCCCAAGAAAGCTGCAAGCCACGAAGGAGGGTGATCATTTGTAAGGAATGCAAAGGTTGTGGTCATCATGAAACTAAGTGTTGGGCATATTTGATACGAGTTTACTGACTTCGAAAGATCATCAGAAAGGTCCTCAAGGACATTGCTCAAAAGAAGGATGCCAGACTGCACACCCCTTGAAGAAATAGCATGGCGATTACAAGAACTGGAAGAAACTGAAGGTGATGTGCAAGCTCTCCAACTGTTGACATTTGTCATGGAATTCTTGTTTGCCTTGATGAACAACCTCATGCAGGGCCGTGTCTCTAACCCTCGCTTATAAAGATGGATGCGATATCATGAGGGTTGGTCCTTTTAAGATTGTCTATGAGCTATTCTATGTTGAAGATTCTTCCCATGTAGTATTTCACAATACACCAGTCTTTACCTGATTTTCGGTTCAAGCTACCTCTTTCCATTGTTTGCCCATAGATAAGCCTCATTTAGTCTCTCTCTTTTCCATTTTCCAAGCATGGCTGACATTCCTGTGTTCTGTGGACGGGTTGAAGAAAATTCAAATGAGTATCTTGTGGCCTTTAAGTGCCGTTGTTTTTCTCTCAACTTTCTTACTGAAGATAGATGGTTGTTGGTTCTTCCCACATTTCTAGAGGGTTTGGCTCAAGTGTGGTATGAGAAGCAGTCCGATGATGTTTGCCAAAGCTGGCCAAGGTTAACAGCAGCGATGATTGAGTATTTTGGCAAAGAAGAGGAGCTAGAGAATGTGTACCTATAGGTGGCAAACTTGAAGCAGTCAGAAGGTGAGACAGCTCGTCGATATGTGGATTGAGCAACTGTGCTCCTGGACCGTTTAATTGCCATGCAGGAGGACACCGGATTTCGAGCTGGAATGACTCAACATGTGCTGGGCTAGCTTGTAGCAGGAGCAAGTGATGAATTCTGCCTCAAGCTTAAATGGGAGAATCCAAAAACTATGGTGCTAGCACATGAGATTGCTCAAAAGTTTAATAAAGTTCAGTCTGACCCCACTTCAAAGAAGACGATTGTCCCTCCGCAACCCCTCAATTCTTGCAACAACAACCTGGGGGGTCTAACTCAGGGGCATACCCCCACCCCTCATCAAGGATGTATCCACCACCTCCACCTCAAATGTATGGTCCTCCCTTAGATCCTTACCCTCAACAAGGAGTATATCCTCAACCTCCACCTATAAGATTTCCCCAGCCTCGCCCATGAGCCCCCCTCCTTCCTACTCCCCCAACCCCTCCTGCTAAAAAACTCGGGGTCAATGACCTAGCCAAGGCCCTGAATGATCTTTGGCTTGAGATGGTGGGCATCAAAAATCAAGCCAACTGCCCTCCAAGAGACCATGCTAATGTTGTATGCTACGAGTGCCACCAGAAGGGTCATTATTGCACCAAATGTCCCAATATTCAAAGGGTGAATCTTCTAAGTGAATTAGGCTCCGACGATTCTAATGTAGAGGTCCTTGACCTCGAGAAGAGAAGTCATATCACCTCAGACCTCTCTCCAAACCATGGACTAGGCCGCCTCAGGAAGAAGGTGTCCTTCTCAAAGCCCTCAGATGCTGAGATGGTAGACCCACCAACAAAGAAGACTAAAAGATCTCGCAGGAGTATGTGGTCACCCTCGGATTTTCCCACCGGCTCGAGACAAGAGGACTATTCAGTCGTTTAGGACCTTGCTAATCGGTCTTTGAGTATCATGCTCCCTTAACTAATAGCATTAAGCCCTAAGGTGAGACGTGAGCTATAGCAAGGGCTCTCAACAAGGAGGAGCAAGAAAAGGGAAAGGTACAAGAGGTCTCTTCTATCTCTGAAGAAATTCATCGGCACCCACATACATTAGATGTCATCATAGATAATGGCCGTGTCAAAAGTGTGTGTGTTGATGGGGGAGCTGCATGTAATATCATGGTGCCCTGAATCATGAAGAAATTGAATTTGAAATGCACAAGGTGTCCCTCCACTCGAATCAAGGTAGCAGATGGTCAATGACTCGCCACCCTGGGAGTCATTGAGGATTTGCCCATCACTATCAATGGGTTGACCACCACCATCAGTTTCTATGTAGTGGACATCGAAGATATAGGCAGGAGTTACCCAGCCATACTCGAGACACCATGGTTCAGAAAGAGTGATGCAGTCAGCTATTAGAAGACATGACACATATCTTTTGGTGCTTCTAAGGAGAAGATCCCGGTGCAACCTGGTGCCACAAAACCAGAAGAAGAAGAGGAGCAAAACAATGATACTCTCTCATCCTTGGTGTCTGAATCAATGGAAGGATTAGACAGGGGGGAGGAGTTCTCAGAGGAGGAAGTTTACATGATGGGGGTGTCTCCAACACCACCACCTGCAGAAAAGATAACAGCTACTCCTCAACAACTTGAATCTATGCTTTCCCCAGACCTCACTCCAAGTGAGAAAGACGAGTTCCTAGAAATGTTCAAAGATTTCCCTGACCTCTTCGCAACTAGCTACTGCCACCTTCGCCATGTGATTGCCATAGAGCACAAGATAGAGCTGAAGCCTGCTGATGCAAATCCAATGGCTCAGAAGTATCGGAGATTAGGGCCCCTACAAAGTGATGCTTTGCGCTTAGAGTTGTAGAAACTTGTAGAAGCTGGGTTTATTGTTCCGGTTCATAATACTGAATGGGTTTCACCAGTGGTAGTCACCCCAAAGAAAAACAAGTGGCGGGTCTGCATCGACTATAAGAAACTCAATGCAGCCACCAAGAGGGACCATCCTCCTCTTCCCTTTCAAGACCTCATTCTTGAGAAGGTAAGTGGTCATGAGATGTATACTTTCTGTGATGGTTACTCTAGGTTTTATCAAATTAGAATTGCCAAAGAAGATGTGCTTAAAACCACATTTGCCACACCCATTTGCATTCAAAGTAATGCCATTTGGCCTCACCAATGCTCCTGCTACCTTTCAAAGATTTATGCAGATGGTGTTTGCTCCTTATTTGGGGGATTTCTTGGAGGTGTTTTTAGATGATTTTTGTATATTCTCATCATGTAAGGAGCACATCATGAAGGTTAGGTTGGCCTTCCAAAGGGTCAATGATGCTAATGGCAGTCTCAACCCTGAGAAATGCACCATTGGAGCCACTCAAGGGAGGTTACTATGACATATTGTCTCATCTGAGGGTGGCAAGCCTGACCCCGAGAAGGTAGAAGCTATCCTCAAGCTCTCCCTGCCAACAACCACATGTTAAGTATGCTTATTTGTCAATCTAGTAGGATACTATCGCCGCTTCATTGATCAATACGTTGCTTTGACACAACCCATGACTATGCTATTGAAAGATGGGGTTGATTTCTCTTGGAATGAGGATTGTGATCATGCGTTTGCACAAATCAAGAATGCTCTGGCTTCAGAACCCATTCTATGCAGTCTAGATTGGTCAAAGACTTTCTATATCAATCCCGGGCTTGGTGAGCACACTCTGGCAGGTATTCTTCTCTAGCAAGGGGAGGATCGGTTCATGTATCCCATTCGATTTGCTTCTCAACAATTGCTCGACACCGAATGATGCTACTCAGAGGCTGACAAGCATGCCTTGTCTTTGGTATTCTGCATTGAGAAATTTAAGCATTATGTGGTGGGAAAGTCCTTCATTATACTCATTAGCACTGGTCTTGCAAAGCAGGTTCTTCAATCGCCAAATCCCATGGGCCGGTTGGCAATTTTACAAGAATATGATTTTTCTTTCAAAATTGTAAAAGGGGGTTGTTCCAACTTAAAGAATGCTTTGATTGATTTAGAGGAGTGCCTTGATGTAACCCTTATAGCGGCCATAGAAGTTGGGGATCCATGGTATGGCAGTATCTATAGGTTTCTGACTACTTTCTCCTTTCCTCCAGAAAGTACTAGCTATGAGAGAAAGAAGATCCATAAAGATAGTAGGCGCTACACCCTCTTTGATGGGGTGTTGTATTATCAAGGCATGGATGGGGTACTAAGATGGGCCATTGTTGCAGATGAAGTACCTAAGGTATTGAAGCATTATCATGATGGATTTTGTGGAGGCCAATATGCCAATGACTATACAACTAAGAAGATTTTACATGCTGGGTACTATTGGCCGACCTTGTTCAAGGATGTCACTATGCATTGCAAAACTTAAATTCCAATTCTTTGGTAAAAAGGATTTGCATCCTAGGCAACATCACCCAGTGATGTCCATCCATCTATTTCAGAAGTGGGGAATAAATTTTGTCGGGGCCCTGCCCATGACTGCCTGCAAAAAGAAGTATCTTTTGGTAGCCACTCAGTATGTCACTAAGTGGGCTGAAGCTATCGCCCTCCCCACAGCAAATGGTAAGGCAGTTTCAAATTTCATATTTGAATGTATCTGCACAAGGTTTGGGACACCCATGGAAATAGTATTTGACAATGGGAGTCCATTCTTCTTTGGCTGTCAATTCTCCCTCTATCTTTCTATGACAGAGAGAGAGGGGGGAGGATCTAGCTCTTGAGGAAGATAGAGAGAGGGGCAGGGAAGATAGAGAGAGAGCGAGATAGACATAAAGGGGGTGTGGGGGGGTGTAGCTATAGAGGTTCATAGAGAGAGAGGGGGAAGGATCTAGCAGCTCAAGAAGATAGAGAGAGGGGGGGGAGACAGAGACAAGAGCAAGACAGAGAGAGAATGGGGGGGAGGTGGAGCTAGTGACAGAGAGAGGGGGGGATCTAGCTGCTGCAACTAGAGAGAGAGAGAGAGAGAGAGAGAGAGAGAGAGAGAGAGAGAGAGAGAGAGGAGGGGGGGAGAGAGAGAGACAGAGAGAGAGAGAGAGAGAGGAGGGGGGGCACGGAGTCGGGAAAAGAGCTCTGTGACACACACATGCACACACACACACACAGTGTCTATGTAAGAGAGAGAGAGAAATATATTTTGATCCCTTCTCCATTACATTAGAGAACTGAAAAGTCTCTATAGTTCCAACTATAGTTCCATTTCTTGTCTATTACAACTTTAGAAAACACATAAGTCTCTGTGGAAGTAAATTTCCATCACTGGACTATTACACCATAAGAGAGCAAATGTCCTCGAAAGTGCCTACTATGGCATTGGCTTCGTGAAAACAAGCTTGGACTTTAAATTTGGAGGCCATGGATAACCAGGATTGGCATTGCAAATCTCCTCATAGACTCTCCTCACAACCTGTTTGGAATCTTCCACCGACTTGTAAGCATTCAACAACAACTCTTTTTGCTCCTGGCTTTCCTCATCTTCACCGTTTCATTCAATACACCTTCTAGCCGCTGCCATATTCTGTACGGAAATTTAGCTCGTTAGCATAAGAAGTATGTGATTAAAAGAAGCATCCATGTGCGTAAGATATTCACCTCTTCTGTTGAGTTCAAATCAAGCAGCCATGTGCATAACATATCCTCCTCGAATGATTTTCCCCTCATGGGTCCATACAAAAGGGATCTAAGATAGAATTTGAGTTCAATAAATGAATTCATGTAGTAACTGGCCATTGTTTTGGAAGGAAAGTGAGGGAGTGATAGTGAGAGATGCACAATGACTCCGCCCCTCCTTCAAGAGTGATAGAAAGTGAGGGAAGAGACAATGATGTAAACTGAAAGAAGCACCCTTTTCGAGGTAGTGTTGTCCTCGGGTCACTTTTCATCAATTATTAATTTCACTTTTGTATTCTTTATGTTGTGGATCACTTTCTTTCAACTCTATCACTCGTTTTTTCCAAGATATTGTTGAGATATGGTGCCATGAGCACATAGATTAAAGGCTAAGGTATGGTATAGGAAAGAATTAAAGTAGCCACCCTAGGATGTGGACTACATGATGTGGAGATGTGGATTGAGGATATCCACAAGGAGAGATGTGTATGAGAGGATCCCACAAGTGTTGACTATTCAAAGGGCACTCTCTATATAAGAGGCCTATCATGTATTGTTGAACACCTATTGCAAAAGATATAGATTTGCTATCTCCCTCTCATGTCTTATTTAGTGTGCTTTGAGCCTCCTTAGTTCTTTCGCTGATCTTGTGTGCACTAGGCTAGTACGATCCACACTTTGACATGGTATCAGAGCTTAGGTCTAGTTGTCCTATAATTCATTTCCATTGAAGAGGTTTCAATCTATATGTCTCCTTTGATTTCCATTTTTCCTATGAGAAAACTATGAGAGGGGTTCTTAGAACGCATTCTTCCTATTCTCCTTGAAAATTTTTGAGAAGCTTCCATTTTGAGAGAAAGAGTGTCTCTTCTTGTTTTTGCTCCTATGTGCAATCGACCCAGCAATTAGTCTGAGTGTTTGAGCGGTCCTGACTTTTGGAGGCTTTGGCCCTGTGCATTCCCTACTCATAGAGATTCCCGAGCACCAGCCGTCTATCCATAGCAACTTAACCGATCTATTTCTGTTTTAGCACCACGGCGTGTATCTCCTACAATGGTTGCATGCAATAGGAAAATAGCACAATGATGCCTCTACACCTACGAGCAGTGCCCTCCAATGCCTTTCATGAGCACCTCCTTGACAGTGTCTCTATTGGCTTCTAAGATATGATTTCCGTCAACGTAAGGAGTTTGAAGTTGGGCTTGTGAGAGCCACCTTTGTAGCCGCAACTGTACCTAAACGACCATATCGTTCGAGCTCACATCCAATTCAATGAGATCATCATGGCCATCAATGAGAGCGTTGCAGAATGTGACTATGCCCCTGCCTTTTAGCTGATTGTTTGCAAGATTCAACTTGGAATTCTGCAGCCAAAGATCTTGAAATTCGTTCTGAAACATCATTGCCAGTGAGTTCAAGGACTCTCAGACCTGGCGCCCCTTCTCTTAGAGCTTCCTACAGGGTTTTTGCTCCTCTATCTCCGAATGGCCTACAACTCTAGTGCATCTACGAGCTCCTGCAACACCCACTAGGCTGAGCAACTGTGAAACTACAACCTGTTGTTTGCAAGACCCACGCGGACAGCAGCTCATCAATGCAACTAGCTACGGGCAGCTGCTCAAAAGTCACATCCGTCGCCATGTCTCTAAAGCGATCTAGTGGTGAAGTTTTGCCTCCTTCTCCGCATCTTCTTGTCATGGTGTTTGTGCATGGCGAAAGACCCAGATCCAATCGCTATTACTCCTGCGTGCTACTCACGCTTAATAGGCGCCCACAGTAGGTCTCCTTTGCGACTAGAAGCAACCGACTCGTGCTCCATCGACCAAGCTCACTACTTCATGGGCCAGCTACCAGCAATCACTCCAAGTGCTCCAGCTCAATGAGCTACTGCAAACATACACCACTCGATGACTATAGAGGACCTTCATCGTCCCCGAAGAGCTATTTCTGACTATCGTTATACCTGTTACAGATTGTCCGCAGTTGCAGGGAAGTTGGGTCATCATCACTCATGGCCTTCTGAGAAGGAAGATGATGCCACATGGCTAACGTAACCACAATTAGTAAATGTTTGGTTAGCCACACTCAAGGGTCAGCATTGGACATGTGGCATAGCACCACCTCAGCATAGTTTCTCCTAAGCACAACAACCCTTGCTAAGCATAGTTTTGCATGCACCATGTGAATCCCTATGTCACATCATCAGGCCACCTCTTCTTCATAAAACTTTGACAAGCCGTAACTTTCAATTCAGGAAGAATTTGCATGCACTCCAAAAAGGAAAAGTGATCACCTTTTCAAGCTCTACGCGCCTATTAGATCAAAATCATTGTTAGCAATTAGACACTGCCAATATTGAAAGAAATCAATTGGTAAGACCTTTGCAACAAATGATAAAACAAAGCATGAATGCACACATCATTGTCATAAACATGCCAAAAGCACAAGTGTATGAGATGACCATAGCACAGAACATGGCATCCACACATAAAGCATTAAGGCACATGGAAGAACAAAGCATCATGCATGAAGCTACACCAAGCAAAGAAGCAAACGCCATCGTCATTAAGCCATGAGCCAAAAGGTGACATTAATGGAATGTATTGAGAAACGAAAACCCTTGCCAACCTTGCCTATATATTTTGTAAATCAAGCCTAACCACCTGAGAGTAGCTATGAAAGCACCTAGGGGAGGTATTTACATGTAAAAGCCACACTTGAACACCTTAAGTAGCAATGCATGCATTAAGGGGCGGTGATGGAATGTAACTCACATCTGACCACCTTGCAGTAGCCAAAGGATCATGGCACCAAGGGGAGGTGTTGAGATATGGTGCCATGAGCACATAGATTAAAGGCTAAGGTATGGTATAGGAAAGAATTAAAGTAGCCACCCTAGGATGTGGACTACATGATGTGGAGATGTAAATTGAGGATATCCACAAGGAGAGATGTGGATGAGAGGATCCCACAAGTGTTGACTATTCAAAGGGCACTCTCTATATAAGAGGCCTATCATGTATTGTTGAACACCTATTGCAAGAGATATAGATTTGCTATCTCCCTCTCATGTCTTATTTAGTGTGCTTTGAGCCTCCTTAGTTCTTCCGCTGATCTTGTGTGCACTAGGCTAGTACGATCCGCACTTTGACAGATATACCTCGCAATTTTTTTTGTAGAGAAATTGAGAGAGAGAGAGAGGGAGAGAGAGAGAGAGAGAGAGAGAGAGAGAGAGAGAGAGAGAGAGAGAGAGAGAGAGAGAGAGAGAGAGAGAGAGAGAGAGAGAGAGAGAGAGAGAGAGAGAGAGGGGATAAGTGTAGGAAACCGGTTTGTGAAGCAGAGAGAAAGAGGTCTAGTGAGAGCCATAGAGAGAGAGAAAGAGGAAGAAGAGGTCTCCAGCTCATCTGGTCCAATCCGTCTCACTCAGGTGTGATCAAGTTTGGCATACTATAGAAGGTTCTGCATGTGCCTTCTCTCTTTCTCTCTCTCCAGTTCCATCCCCTTCATTTCTCAATGTGGTTCAACATTATGATGTATTTTCATAGGTTCCAATGGCTCCAATCGAAGATGATTTGAAAACATATTTAGAACAACTATATTTCCAATACAAAGATATTGTCAGACCCCCTATTGAGACGGGAACTCTACCTAGAGCATTTCTCGTCCTTAGCACACAAGACAGCATTGACCGTTATGTCTTTGAATCAGACAAATCTAATTGAGAAATTTTAGAAGATTCAATTGAAGAGATGAAATGGTGGATCAAACGAGAAGGACACACACCTGTGGAAATGAAGTTGGAAGAGGACGTGAAAAAAGGCAAAGAAAAAACGAAAGGAAAAAAGAAAGACAAGGTAGAGTCAAGCAAGAGTGGCAAAAAGGGTTCTAAGAAGTAACACTTTGGACTCTATTTGAAACATGTAAAAGAGAATGTATTTCGCATTGCTATTTCCCATCAATAATGAACAACCAGAAATCATGTAGGCAGTATATTTTCTTTCTGCTTTTCATAAAACACAATGCCATAAATATTTTAATGGTCTATGCATTATATATTTTTAGTGATATGCGTGGATATGGAAATCATAATTTTATTGTTGGTGCTTCATTTTGATTTGAGAGAGAGATATTGTAAATTGCTTTTTATAACTTTGATTGTATACTTTTATTAAAAGATTCTTCATTTAGATTGTGGAGAGAGAAAGTAAATTTCTTTTTGTAACTTGGTTTTGTAAATAATTGAATGGACTATACATTATATATTTTTTGTAATATGTGTGCATATGGAAATCATAATTTTATTGTTGGTGCTTCATTTAGATTGTGTAGAGAGATAGTAAATTGCTTTTTATAACCTGATTTTGTATAACTTATTGAAATTGAAGGGGTTCCAGGACAAATTGCCACTTATGTCGATGAAAAGGAGGTTGCAGGGACAATCTTTCCCTCTTCACGGAGAGGGAATTCAAGCAAGAAAGAGAGAAATGATAAAATCGAGCTATCAAGTGTTCCAGGGATGTCGTTTGTAAAAACAACAGTCCCGTTGAAGGGGAAGACATTAAAAGAAACCCAAAAGCCTGCAGATTTGTTACTGTTTGATTTCCTTGAGAAGTGTGATGCTCAACATGATTACCATTTGTTTTATGACATGTGGAATAAAGAGCTCGATTATGCTACAATTTTGGAGAGCCACACAGATTTTTTAGTAGACAAGCTGGTAGAGTTTCAGAATATTCCAGACAAGTAGAAAGTAACCATATCTGGGAAGTCGTATGTCCATGCCAAGGATTTTATTACAAACAAAAAGCTTCAGATTCCCATCAATAGGAGGTTTGATAGTTTTCTAGAAAAGTACAAAGCGATTTGTAATATTTATGGTGAAGGATGCAGGCTATTGGAGGTAAGCCTTGCTTTTAATGTGTTTTTAAATCTTTGTCATGAAGGTACGGAAGACATGCCAGAAGAGGACATGGAAGATCCTGGGGAAGAACCTGATATTGAAGACAAAGGCAAAAATATAGAAGAGGCACAAGAACTAGATGTGGAGGATATCAATCTTGAGGAAGAGAGCAAGGAGGCTGCAACCTTGGATCTTGTAGCCTTAAAGTCACAAATAGTAAATGGAGCTATGTCTCTATTGAAGGACTGGATTTTGAGACAAGTAGCCAACCTATACGTATCCTTCCTTCATTCACTATTCAAGGTCAAGAGTATTATCTGCTCTCAGATATACGCATCATCTTTGACCTCAAAGAAGATTATGCCTTGGCCTTAATTGCTCAAGGATGTAGCATAGATAAGAATGTTGGAATTGAAGACAATGAATTAATGGTACTAGAAGATACATTTGATCCCAAGGAGGCACTCTCGATGTGCTTTAAGAAAACTGTGGATGAGGAGTATGTGGATGATGAGACCTTTAACAAGATAAGAATGCAAAAGTTAGAGGAGCAGAAGGATATTCAGCCAAAGCTGAAGGAGCAAAGGAAAACACAAAGTAGCAGGGAAAAAAGCACTAATATTTGGACCGATAAAATTTTGGAGGATGATGAGAATATGAAGGTACGCTATCTCACTATCATGGATCTTTTGGATTGTATATATTTCTCATTGCTTCTTTTTTTAGACTATCTCACTATTTTCTCTGCTAGATTTTTTTTAGCAAGACTTGTATATATTTCTTATTGCTTCTTTTTTTCTACTGTAGTTGTATATTGAAGATGATAGTTTTTTGAGAAGGTCCTATGGGAGTCAAGAAAGGGGACTTGGACAGTTGTCTTCCCTTGGATAGTACATGAACAACATGTTGTCTGCTGCCAAGTTTCTGATATACCACAAACAATTAAGTAATGATGGAGAGACAACTATCTACTTTTTAAAATGTTTGTCAAAGTTTCTTGGAGGGCACCAGGTAAATTGGCGGAATGAAGCGGAATGACTAAGTTATATTAATTGAGAAATTATCTGCTTTAGACATTTTTGGATATGGCCCTGGTAAACAGTGCTCAAGGGCAGGGTACTTTTTGACATACACTGCTTACGCTTTGGCACTTGGAATCAAAGATCCTAGCCAATTAGATGGTTATGGAAAACATCATTGGATTAGGTTTAGAGAGCCGTTTCTTCTAGATTCTGAGGCTAAACAGATCGAAGGAGAGCAGTTTGATGTAAAATAAGTACAAGAGTAAACTCAAGTATATCGTTTTGTCAAAAGTTACAAAGGACACAAAGTCCTACAAGAAAAGATAGTCAGGTCAGATTTTGTACTGATTTTTTCTAGAAAATATTACAAAACCTCTACTTCATTGTTATAAATCTCCATAAGGTTTCCAACTCTATCCATCCACTTGTGATTCACATAGACCTTTGATTGTCTCCCCTTCTTCTTTTCTTTTGTGCCATATTAAAGGCAAGTTTAACTTTTGACAATGAAACTTTTTTCTGGATTTGAAACCTTTGAAGTATACCTCTAAAAAATCACTGAAATACTTCTTTGAGACTATTTGCCTTATGTGCTCCTCCAAAATGTTGTGTATATTGAAAAAAGCATTTCTTGGTGTGTAAGGAGACCTCTCCATTCCTTGTGTTGACCATATTGCACGGAATCCATAGTTTTTAACAAAATATGAAAGGTGGTTGTAAAGAATATGTTGCAATCACAAAAAATATTAAGTTAGAACTAAACCATGTTTAAAAGTACAAACTATGCATATGAAACAAATTAATTCAACTTACCATGTAGTGTGTTATATTGCAGCTTGTCCATGCTTGTTTCATGGATTTTCCAAAAGTTTTTAGCTCCTCTTCTAACGCACGATGATCGCTCTTGGTCCATGTCTTTTTGTCACAAAGTTGGAAAAGCTTGTCTAAGGATTTCCATACCTCCGCTTTAACATTTCGAGCAACACCATTTGCCATATCATCTTTAACTGCATTATGCATATGCTTCCAAAGTTCATATCTCACCTTGGAAACATATCTTGATCGTCTACCAAGTTTCCCTTCTCTTTGTGGATCTGATAAAAATCTTCTTCAGACCCATGTCCAATAATACTTTTTCTAATGCAGCAATTTCTTTCTTCCTATTTTCTTCTGGTCGAAGCTTCCAAGCAAATCCAATATACAAAAAGACCAACTTTTTGATGATTCTACATAAAGCATGCAATGAGCATATATGTATATTACACAAAGGAATATCAAGAACTGCTTTGAATTCAGGATCAATCTTGTCCCTATTAGGAGTTTTCCTCATTTAGGATCCATGACATGGGATGGCTCCAGTGAAGTCATGGATATTTTGAATTACCTCCTTTGCTTATGTTGAACGTACATTTGAGGGTCTTGAGGTCCCCTGTCATATGCCAATCAACTTGGAAATCACCCTTGTCTTCAACATGAAGTTGCCCTCCTTGAGCCTAGTTTTTTATGACTTTTGGTATTTTGGTATGGTGAAACACCCAAAACAAGGTTTGATGATCCTCTGTCTTTACCTGCCATTAAGAAGAAACTATATGAAGCATCTAGATATAATAAATGAAATGAAACAGAAAAATGAAAGTTGACGCTTACCTCAAATGCTCCCAACCACCAAATATGCTTCTCGGATTGTACATTGAAATGCTTTGATTTTTCTCTAGTGATTGATGTATCATCATAAGTGTGATGGCCACTCTTTCAATCTTTTTCTCTTTCACAATTTCACATTCATCCAACTTTATGACAAATATAATCTATCCCTGACACTCTTCAAATGTGATTCTGTAGAATTCAACCATTCTTTTTTGTAATTGTTCAAGATCAACAAAAATATTATTCCAAGGATTATACACAGTGGTCCCCTTACTATCTTCAAATACATCCTCAATATGCAACCACTGACCAATAAAATCATCTACTTGTTCGTTGAGTGAAGCTCTTAAATTCCAAATTTTTGTAGGATTTAAGAAGCACATGTTTGATCCTCTGATCTTTAAACGTTGATGACACTGCTTTGAAAATAGAAGAATAACCTTTCCTGCTAACTCCACTCTTATCGAGAGCCTCCTGAATTAAGTTTACATCAACTTTATTGCTTTCCATGAACTGTTGCACAACATTGCGTTTGATGGTTTTAAACTTCTTTTCCTCAATCATCCCTTTTGCAATAGTCATTGAAAATAGACCTTTCATTTGTTTTACAGGAAGAGTGTTCAGATCAACATTTTCCTTTTGGGGCTCCAACACTTTCCTATAAACCAGATGCATAAATAAGAGTTAACAAAGGAAGATTCACATAGCTCGGCATTGTAAATAGTAAACGCCTTTAGCAATCTCATGCTTTAAACAATCTCACGTTGCTACTTGTACTCGACGATTGCACCCTCCACTTCTTGCTTTCAATTCTGCAAGGTCGTGAAGTTTTCTACTTGTAAGACTCTCCCAAAGGGGTTGCTTTCGATCTTGCTTTACGTAACTTCTCCCTCGTCTTTGTATGTTCTTCAATTTCATTAACTGCTCTTTCAATCTAGAAGTTTCGGCTATCTGTTGTATTTTGGTGTTCACCTCTTGCTCATATAAAGACTTATACATGTGCGCAACTTGATACTAAGCCGTGATGTATCCATGCATACCTTTTGTTCCATCGCCCACAAATTTCAACAATGTTGTTGGATTTGAGAATGGTGGTGTAGACCTTTCGACAAAACATTTTGGATAAATCTTCCCATCACACCATAAGTCGATATGTTGTAAACCTTCTCTCCTCATGTTTTCTCTTTGCATGGCGTCGACGTGTTGTCATTTTGGAAGAGGCACATATTCTTGGGCTAAATCAATATGAAGATGGTGTTGTCATCTCTTGTTGGCTTGTTTCGTAGAGTTGGAGTTTGGTGTTGCCATTTTGAGTGCAATGTTTTTCCATTGCTTCGTGATTTCATTACTCAATTTCATAAGGCAAAGACTCGTGAAGGTGGTAAACTTTGAAAAACAGGCATATGGCGAGATTAGTTATGGTGTTCTGATAGAGAAGCTTAGCGATCGTGGAGATGGCTAGAAAATGATTGAGAGAAAGATGTGGCTTGTAGGAGCATTGAATAATAACATTCATGAGATATGGGAGTGAATATAGAAGAATATCTTTATTCTTTCATCCACTGTCATCCTCTAACATGTTTACAGTACTTATGTATATTCTAAGGAGTATTTTATTACTTTCCTATATTTTGGACTCACAAAAAAAGAAGCAATTGTGGATTTCTCTCAGGGCCCCAAAATGAGCTCCCTTTTTTCCTAATGGTTGTATCTCCTAAATTCAAGAAATTATTAATTCAGTATTGGGCACCATCAGTTAAGAGAAAGGGTCTCAGATGCCTATGTTGACTGTTGGAACAAGTATTGGGAAGATTCCACATAATGCATGTATCAAAGCACAGGAGAGCTTGCTTGGTATCAGAGCATATAAATGGTGATCATTTTCTCCTTCTTGATCTCCCAAACTTCCATTTTAATATGTGTTCTCATGTGATATTTCTCAATCGTTGTTATCTTATCGATCCATATTTGCATATTATTAATATGACAATTTTTAGAAGCTATCTTTCGCCAACTACTTTGATTCTAGTGGTTCACTTTCCAGGGTGCTTAGGGGGGTCACTATGTATAAACCCTCTATATCACGTGCGTTCAAGGCCTATTTCTAAAATCCCTTATCTATAAATTTTTCATTAATAAAATGTACCCCTTTTCTATACAAATCTGTAAATTTTTTCCAAAACTATTTTAAATAGTCTTGTATGTATATTTATTTCTGTAAATTTTAGAAATAAAAAATATCCTTCTGTTGAACTCACATGATAGGGTTACATATGATGAGTGACCCTCCCAAGCCAGGGTGTTTGTGAACACCACCAATTGGTGTTTATTAACACCTTAAGTGAAATATACATGTTGTCCCCAAACGGTGTTTCTTAACACCACCAAATACATGACTTTCAAACTGTGCCACAAATGCTTTGTTCTGCTTGTTATATCCAATGAAACGTTTTGCAACCAATGAAGTTTTTCATAATCATTGGAATTTCCAAATAACAATATGTTTCAATATTGGCAAAATTCCCACAATCAATGAAACTTTTTCCAAATTTAATGAAAAGTTAATGAAATCCACCCAATTTTGAAATTCCCAAAGTGCAAATTTTGTCCCATTTTATCTAATACGGTGTTTTGATGTGAATATCTCTACCAACTCTTTCTCGGCACACGTCCTTGTTGGGGGAAACATGCATATCGGCCTCACAAAATGATTGTACAAGTTCCTTTATTTAATCACTGATTGGGCTAGTGCGGTGTTGCGTCCAACATGTAGCCAATGAGAATAGTCCCTTACCATTATCAACCCATGCATAGACTCTGAATCTTGCCTCATACAAGCTACGCCTAGGAACTTGAAGTACTCTTGAGATCTTTTCCAAGGGAATGCAGGTTGGAGTTTAGCACCATAGTCAATGCACTTTTCTTCAAAAACAACTCATCTTTGGAAGTTGGTTGCTTTACAATGGCCAGTGTACTGCGAACACTGTCAATGAGGCATGCTTGAACGTCACCTTTTTCTCTTGATGAAAGGTCACGAAGGCATTGGACCCGTGGATGTTGAAATAATGAATTGAAAAGGTTAGTCCTGAGTTCTACACCCATGCCAGTCGTCATGCTATCAAAATAATTCATAATTTTGTTAACAATCCTTCGCTTCTGCAAGTCATCAATTCCATGTATAGTAACCTCCCTCCTGCATTTGTCTCTTGCATGCAGCCTACTCCCTTTTCTTCCAGCTTCATAATCCCTTATGAAATCGTCCCATATTGTTGGTTCAATGGATCTTCCCATGTTGCCTTGCATTGGCTCACCTTTGGTAGCTCAAATGTAAACCCAAAACCTGCAATTCAGTGCAGGCTAGAACTAAGAAATGCTTTGAACGGTTAACGTGCATATGTTATGTGGCACACTTAACAACATAGCAAAAAATTTCAATACACAAAGATGGGGCACAACATGTATGCACTATACAATATTATCTATGCTATGCAAGGCTATACACCCCACAAAATCTACTACATAGCGCACAATTTGAGTGCACACATAGATGTGGAGCTATGTATACTATATAGCTCAATGTTTGTGCTACTCAAACCTATATAGCTGACAATTTCTATATACATAGACGTGGCACACCAAGTATGCTCTATAGCACACTATTTGTGCTATTCAACCGGCAAGTCTTACCCCAGAGGGCTTTAGATTTCAGTGTTCCCACTGTCAATTGCTTAGTCAAGCTAATAGAACAGTATTTCCTAGTTGTGACATTGAATAAAGTAGAGATAATTAGCTTGGAGAGGGTAGGACTTGGGCAAAAAGCTTTTGATATGATGATTGTTTTCAAGGACTTCAAAAACAAGTCCCTAGCATCATACTTCAGGTCCTAACTACTAGCATTAACTAGCATATGACAGTCCACATCTTTAGCACATGAAAAGAAACTCACTATATAGCCTTCCATGAAATTATAGATATCTCTCATACACTAAGGAGATAGTAATATTCTTTGTAATCCTATCTTCCTCTTCATCTCGTTCCATTGGTTGCCGAAGTGTACTTGGAAAGATCTATAATTTCATCAAAGGCTAGCACACAACACAGGCCTCCAAGAAATTATAGATCTCATGTACACTTAGGAGATAGTAATATTCTTTGTAATCCTCTCTTCCTCTTCATCTTGTTCCCCTAGCTATCTACTGAAGTGTACTTGGAAAGTAATATAATATCATCAAAGGCTAGCACACAACACATGCAATTTGCCATTATGGCTAGATTGGGGTTTTCTTTTCATGTGCCATGAGGATTGGGACTCTAGACAACAAGGCAAGTGAGGAGATGAGGAGCAGACAAAGATGAAGATGCCCAACAAAGTGAATTCTATGTAGCACACAGGAAAAAATGTGGAACTAAGCAATGCTTTGAACGATGAACAATATAAACTAAGAATTCATACAACTTTCTGCATCAGCTCCATAACGCGAAGTCGTTTTTTTTAAAGCAAGTGGAAGTAGCAAGATCTGGTGACCATGGTGAGCATACTTACCAAAGCTTCAAGAAAGCTTGATTGCAAGGAGATCTTGACAAGATTGTGTAGCCCCTTCAATGTATCTAAACTGCTTTGTGTCGTTGGAGAGAGAGCAAGTCCACATGAGAAAATACTCCCACTCAAAAAGGATTCTTGGTCATGGAGCAGGTAGGAGGAAGCTTGCGCCTGTGTGTGAGAGAGAATCCAAGCACTGCAATGTTGCCTGCAACACTAGAGTAGAGTGAGTGAGAGGGAGGACCTCGGGAGGAAAATAGTTTTTGGGGATGGAACAAGCAGGAGGAAGGTTGCACCTCTGTTAGAGAGAGAGCTACTAATGGAGCAGGCAGGATGAAGACTACACCTCTATGCATGTGAGAGTGAGGACAAGAGAGAGAAAGAGAGAGAAAGAGAGAGAGAGAGAGAGAGAGAGAGAGAGAGAGAGAGAGAGAGAGAGAGAGAGAGAGAGAGAGAGAGAGAGAGAGAGAGAGAGAGAGAGAGAGAGGTTGTAACCGCAATTCAAATTCAAAAGATAGAGACACTCCATGTATGGCTGAGTGTAACTGCCAATTAACATTATGCTCACTTATAAACAAAGCCAAAACGTGCTATTCAATTGTGCTTCTTAGCATTGTGCATGGACATGATTTGCTATTCAATTGTTTGTCTTAGCATTGTGCATGGACATGATTTTTTGAGCAGGTTAACGTGCTTCCACTAGTGTAGAAAACTATGGCAAGATACATGGCTAGCATTGTTTCCTTTTGAGATAAAGTGGAAACAAAGTTATAATGTTAATTTTGCAAAGAGACTTTATGGTTCAATCAGTATCGAAATAGAAACTTAAGATATCATGTATAGACAAAATGTTATATTGATGTGTAGAAAGCTACTATTTTTGCAAAATAGGTTGGTTTGAAACAGGAATTTAAAAAATGTATGACTTATGAGATAAAACACTTTTTAGCTTTGTTCAAGACTACCTATTTTGTTACAAACAAGGACCCATCTTTTAGCATTGTTCAAGGCTTCCTATTTTGTTGTGATAGAAAATCTATCTTTCTCCAAGGTTTGAACTTTGTTGAACTTGTTGCAAGATGTTGCAAAACGCTTTCAACTTTGTCAAACTTGTTGTAAGACATTGCATCTCAACATTTGACTACATCATACAATGATGACAAGTATTGTGTAGACATTATATGTTGTCTTGCTAGATGCATAATGGAACTCTAGAAAAGGTGAATGCTAGTCCTCTTCTTGTGCGATGGTTGATGAATCAACTAATTTTATTATTCATCACCATATGATAATATCTCATAATTAGAGGAAGGTTATATTCTAATGATAGCATTCTATGATATGGTGTCTACACATGATAGCTCCTTAAATGGGATATATGATGACATTTGTTTGAGCTAGCAAAGGTACAATTGGGTTTGACAAGTCTCATGGGTTTTGGTACAAATGGTTGTTCTACCATGTGGGCAAGAAAGAAAGGGATCACATTGCATTACCATAAAAATTGAAATACATGTGAACATCCATACATGGCGCTGTTACCCCATAAATCTTGTTTTAAATGTGGGTCAAATTTAGAGTATGCTAAATACTTTGACAATATATTTAATGCAATAGCTCCTTACTTCACCAAGTAGCTCAAGATTTAAGGAGTTATAAGATGAATTTGACTGTGAAATCATTTATCTTAAATGAATCCATGGTATTAGATGACTGAATCATCACATTATAGTAAGTAAATTATGCAAATCAATTGATGCAGTTTTGCTTCCCTTAAAGATAGAAAGTTCACAATATCTTGCTCAACATTGTCAAATACCTAAGGATGTGAGCTAAAAATGCAATATATGGACACATTCAAAGGTACTCAAGTGAGATCTTAGAAAGAATATGTTGATTACCACAATTTTTGGTTGTTCAGTTAGAAATATGACTTTATGCATCCATTATTGAATTTTAAAGAAAAGATCTATTATTGATACAAATACTGCACAAATAGGAATTAAGGGTTTTAAAATTATGCTAGATTGTGAACCTACTATAGAGGCTCCTTACACAGTTTACTTTTTTCATTGCAAGGTAATGCATTATTCAATCAAGAGCTATAATGTGAGGCTATTCTCATTCTCAAAGGCAATTTGTAAAAATTTAGAAAGAAGATTAATTTTTAATTCAAAGTTATATATATATATATATATGAAATTTCTGGTGCCTTCTCAACATCTTATGCATGAAAATTCATTGAAGGATTATGGGATAAAGGATTGTCAAACTCTATCAAACTATCCTAAATTTTATGGAGAGGAAATGATGACTTGGAGCAAGAAGTTTGCTTCTTTGATTTATGCAGCAACAAGCTGTAGAGGAATGAGCTCGAATGAACTTAATGGAAGTTGGTTCTGCAATTGTAAACAATGAGACATGCAAGGAAACTTATCCCACCCTTTTAATTATTGCATGCATTACATTGTATAATGTAGCATTTGTGAATAAGGACTTAATTATCAAAGATAAATAAGGACTTAATGTAGCATTTGTGAATAAGGACTTAATTATCGAAGATAAATAAAGACTAAATGGAGGAATGGGATGGAAGTCACAAGTTTTGATGTGACTATGAAGTTTACGATTGAGGACCCTAATAATATGCACTTCACAAAGACATAAAAGTTTGGAAAGATCAAGCTCTTAGACATTTATACACTTCATCAACAATTTTATTATCTTACAAACTTTTCATGTACTCAATAACTTTGAAATTAATTTTTGGTAATATCCTTTTAGAATTGATTTACCATTTGAAAAGTTACTTATGAGCATTCCTTTTCTTACAAATGAAAATCCCAATTTTCCTCCTTTAATGAACTAGGAACATTGCTAGTTTGTTTCACATAAATGCTAGCCATTTTACATTTAGAAAGGAACATTAAAAGTTGATTTTCAACCAATGCTAGGAAATTTTCGTTTTGAAACGTTCTACCCGTTTACTTAGAGTTCTTTCTAGAACGAGAGATTATGAAACATTGAGTTTGGTTGGACGGTACCAACAATTCTTTTCAATTTTGTAGTTGAAATGCACAACGTTCATAACGATTATGAACACTAATAGAGTCACACTTAACTATGTTGGCGAACTTACTAATGGAAGGGGAGGACTGGGCTTATTTTGGAAATCAGCGATTAGCTATCTCTGTATGGAGGTGTTCGCCATTACCTACGTAGAGCATCAGTATCTGCTTGTATATTTTTCTCAGCTTGCTTCTCTACTTTTCCATATTGCTACAATTACGGTATTTAAATTAGAATTGATCGCTTGAGTCATCAATGTGCACATGTTCGAACTTAAAGACGCGTAGCTCTTGCCAGAGCTGAAGAATCCGGTAATAATGGAGCATATGCTCAACATAATTGTATGCGATGCAGAACACTGCGAAGGTAAACAGACCTTACGCATAACTGTGTACGTATTTGATTCCAATCGAAATAATTTTACATCAATCCTTTGGAGCTTCCCAGTTGTGGGTGTTGATCAATTATCGATGAAAACGAGGGTGCCCCTGGCAGCAGTTGGGTACTCAAATTGGAGAGTCTCCCAAAGTTAACAACACTCGAGTCGTATATAATCGGGCGCCTTGAAGGATGCTTGGTCTCGAGCTTTGACCCAACCGAATAGCTTACAGAGGAATGCAGAGTTGCGAGCTCATCGAAGTTCCTGATAAAAGACCGAAGCCCTCTCTCACCGTCATCGCAATGATCTCAACACATGCTTGGCCTGCCGTTCATGCGTGGGTGCACAATCGAAGGCCGCGCGCTTCCGAGCGGCAGGAGCCACGCTACGAGCAGCACAAGTTGGAGAAGTGGCAGAAGTCCGGGCCACTTTGGAAGGATGTTCCGGAGCCTGAATTGGAAGAACAAAAGCAATGCACAGTTAGGAATGATGGACAAGTACGCGAGAAGGAAAAGCAGAAAAAAGATTGCAGGAAGAAAGAAGATGGAAAGGCGAGAGACTCACGTTGGGGGAGAAGAAGCGAGTGACATCGGAGAGGGGGAGTCTGGGGAGGGAATGGTGAGGGAGGGGGGGAAGGAGGAGGTAGCGAGGAAGGGGGAGAAGGGGAGAATTCTCGTGGGAGGGAAGGGGAGAGTGATCCATGGCGAGGGAGAAGACTGTTGAAGGGGGGAGGAGGTCCCTGGGGCTTGGCGAGAGAGCAAAGCACCATGGAAGCTGCATGGCTATGGCGAATGCTATATACAAAGAAAGAGAGAGAGCAATAGATGAAGGGAGGGAAGCCATGGAGGGAGCCTACAAGGTCCACCCCCATTTTTTCTTCAAAAATTTCCTCTCAATTTCAAACATCTCAAGCCAACATTGCCCCCCACAAACCCCTTTTAGATTTAAATTTTTGAACCCCTCGTCTTACTTCTACTTTTGAACTCCCCTCATCTCCTCGAAAATTTCTCCCTCTTTTTGGCCTGCCGGCTATAGTGACGACAATTCGTTTTAAAAAGGGAAAAATACGTATTTTTAAAAATTTCAATCGATTTATTTGATTGGGTCTCCGGATTTGGATAGCCCCTTTTTTCTCCCCCTTTCTCTCTCTCTCTCTCTCTCTCTCTCTCTCTTCTTCTTCTTCTCCCCCTTTCTCTCTCTCTCTCTCTCTCTTCTTCTTCTTCTTCTTCTTCTCTCTCAACTTCAGGTCAGGCCCTTTTGAATGTATTCAACTTGTTAATTTCTTGCTTTCATTGTTTGTTCGCCTTCATGGCCTTCTCCATATTCTCTAGATGAGGAGCAGTGGTAACTCAGGCGGTAGGGCGTCTCCCTACCTGAGCGGCTGTCCTATGTTGAATCCTAGGTCTCAGGTAGATTGGACCTCGTAGAGGACCATGGCTCCATGTGCATGGGAAAAGAAACATATTCTCCAAATCATGCCCAAAAAAGCAAACATAAGACTAGAGCACGAGATTTTAAATGTCTTAAAGCTTATGTGTCCACATGCACACAAGGTGAGAGAGAGAGAGAGAGAGAGAGAGAGAGAGAGAGATGTCTAGTTTGTGCTTTAGGTTAGGGCTTTGTGTGGGTGAGGTATGGGTAGTGGCTATTAATTTTTTTTCACAAACCTAGGATTGCGACCCATTTGGTAGCACTCCATTTGACATTATGCTATAAGATAAGAAATTTTTAGAAAGGTAGACCTGCACTCTCATCTAGACAAAAAATTCTTGAAATGTATTTCAAGAAATTTTTAGTCTTTGTATTATTGCGAGTGCCAATAGCAATAATGTTGACATTACTCATGTCTTTGAAGCATCAATCTCATTTGAATCCTGTCCTTCAACGGAGCATCAGTCTCACTCTAATCCATTGCATTACTCATGTCAATGGAGCATTAGTCTCATTCTAATCCACCCCTTCACTTTATGAAACTCCCCACGCTACTAAATGGGCCTTGTATCTAATGGTTTGTCTATGCTATTTACTTTGTACTTAAAAACCCACTTACATTCACCAATCATATGCGCATTAAGGTCTCAAACAAGCTGGTCCATACTCAATAGATCCGTTTGGCTGATTCCCAAATAGGTTCTTTGTCTGCAAAGAGCGGAGACACTTCGCTCAAATTGTCAAACAAATATGCAATAAGAGGTGCATATTGGTAGGGACACATGTGAAGAAGAGTGAAGGCATGGTAGCGTAGTTCTCTAAGCCAAATGATATTGTAGCACCTAGCGAGATGATGTGGCCAATGCATCATTGCGTAGATCATTTTTTGCATATATTGAATATATTTCAAATATTGCATATGTGGAGTTCGGGAAATATATTGCATATGGCTAACTTGCTCAATTCGTAACTTATCTATTTCTCAATGGAATTTGAGAAACTTGGTCTGCATTTTGGGAGTACGTTTTACCTACTCCATGCAGTCCAAAAATGCATTCCCGCCACTTTCTAGTAGCTTGTTTCAAACTATCTTTATGCCACTCTTGATTAGTTATTTCCCCTCTCCTCTATTTACATTTTTCATCCACCTATGGAAATCTCCTAGAGAAAAATTATTTTCCAAACTCTGCACGTTCTTTTTGTCTCTTACTCTGTTATCTCTTTTATTCCTTCTCCACTTACTTTTCTCGCTCTTAGAAATCAAAGATTTGACCTGACTTTCCTTGTAAGGGGTTTGGAAGGAGGAAGAAAAACGTGCATTTTATCATTTTCGACCCTTTTTGTGCCTTCTTGAAGCATAAAGAATCAACATCAGAAGAAAAGACATATATTTTCAAAGTAATGAAGTGTTTTTCCTTTCAAAAATATCTTTTTACTAAGTACATAAGTTTTTATGTGACAATCTATTTATATGCTTGTTGTAAAAGGCACAGAGGAGGGAGAGATGAAGTAGATGATATTTGAAGCTATAACATTATTTTTGGAAGTTGTTTCTTCTTTGGTATAGGAGAAACAAAGAGAAAGAGAGAGAGGTAGGGGGAAAGAAAGAGAGGGAGATTGTGTGTTCTTTTGTTTAAGAGTGATAAGAGGAAAGAGAGAGAGAGAGAGAGAGAGAGAGAGAGAGAGAGTATTTGAACTATATTTTTTGAAATTTTTGAGAGAGATAAGAGAGAGAGAGAGAGAGAGAGAGAGAGAGAGAGAACTAATCTATGACATTGTAGAGAGACGTGTGTTATGTTTATTTATGCGAGGGGTAGGGGAAAGAGAGTAAGGAATAGATTTCATCTTCTAAACTAAGTATTTTGAAATAAGTTCGTGTTTGTTTGTGTCACTAGAGTAACTTGAAGGAAAGAGGGAAGGAGGAACACACACACACACACACACACATGGAGAACATGTTGAAGTATTTGAAATATTTTTTAGTTTGTTTGTGTCAAGGGTTGAAGGAGAGAGGAAAGAAGGGCAAATAAAGAGAGGGACAGAGAAAGACAATTGTAAAGAAATACAAAGAGAGAGAGAGAGAGAGAGAGAGAGAGAGAGAGAGAGAGAGAGAGAGAGGCTAGAGAAGAGAGAGAGAAAGAGAGATAAACATTGTGAATTTTGAGGTAGATATGTTCATGGGTGAGGAGAGAGAAAGTAAGAGATATTGTTAATCATATGGTATTGGAACAGGGACCATGGAGATGGAAAATACTAGATATTGAGGTACTTTATAGTCTGTTTTGCTGAGAAACATCAAGGATGAGCATAAGGAATGGATTCCTCAGCTCTACTGGAAATATTCTTGGATCAGAATGTAGACCACTAACCGTGGGTGTTAAAAAGTGGCTCGAAAGAATATTGAGGACATCTCCAAATAGTGGAAAGATAGAATCATGGATTTTGTTATGTCTCCCATCAACAAGACTGTCGCTCACATATATATTGAATATGTATTTACTCATGCGGACATATACGTGCATACGGATATTATAGTAGGCCTCCCATATCGTAGGCCCAATTTTAAGTACATCACAATGTATTAGGCTTGTACTAGGGTCATGCTTTAATGTATTTGCATTTAAATAGACACATTGACAATCCTTGCATTTGTTTGATAGATTTGTATCCATACAATTACAAGGAGTGGGAGCCTGCAACATGCATAACGAGGGTGTTGCATGTCCTTCATGCTAAGATTAGTAGCCTTCAGTATGCAGGTCGCATACCATCAAAGTTGAAGAAGGATGGGACCTTCTTTTATAATGCGATGTTCATCTTGCCAGATCAAGAAGGTCAGTATGGAAGATTAAAATCTCTTCCCTTGCCTTCTTTCGACAGTCTAGAGTGGCCATTTCCAAGCATAGAGATCAACGAATCACATAGAAGTAGAATGTTTGATGATATGAAAAATGCTATGAAGCCAACTACTAGTGGAGAAATGCTAGGCTGAGTTGGTTTCTTCCATTCCCATGCTTTGTTGATTTCTTTGCTAATTGTAATCGATTGAGAAAACAAAGTATACTTGTAAGAACTTAGAGCTAGATCTGATGGTGTGAATTATTTGTTGACAAGGGATGGGCAACAAGAACATGCCATAGTGAAGACTTGTACAATGTCGATTGAACACTTTTGATGTGACATTTCGGCAAGTGTATCTAACAATTTTTGCTTGTATAAAAAAGAAGAATGTTTACTAGCTACTATTATTGACATATTTCAATTTTTATAGGTATTTCATGTTGAAAGGAAAAATCTTTGCATGTCTTTCACATATTATACATCAATGGAAAATGCTGCAATGGGAAGCAATGGATGATGATTTGCATGATGGGACTCACAGGCTAGTTGTTGAGATATTTACTTCTTGGTAAGGACATCCGGATATAATGTTGGAACTGGAAGAGAAGTGGACCATGCAGTTTTGTTATTGTTTTTTCATTGTGGGTTGACATTTTCTTTTGGGCCAGATTACTGCATAGTATCTGCACATGAGTCAGATGCGTTTTGATGCTTTGAGCCTTGAGTTTTGGTGACACTATCCTTCATTAAGGCAGACATATTGGGTGCACCTAATATTTGGTGTGATTTCTCTCTTGCAGGTACTAGCATTTAGGATTTTGTTTCATTTGCATCATGGCATCCTCTTCCATGTCTGAAAAGGAGTTTTTCAGCATTAAAAAGTTTGATGCGATAAACTTTTCTTTGTGGAAAGAACAGATAAGAGATGTGCTTATTCAAAAGAAGCAGATTAAACCCTTGGTAGGGATTGAAGCTAAGATTGTAGGTATGTCTGAGGATGATTGGAATGAGTTCGATGCATTAGCAAAGTCTACTATTAGACTTCATCTTGCAGAGTCAGTTTATTTCACAGTAGTAAAAATGAGTAGACTATGGAAGATTTATGGAAGAAATTATGTGCCACTTATGAGAAGGAAACTGCCTCTAATAAACTTTACCTCATGAAGAGGTTGTTTGAGCTGCAGATGAAGGAAGGGATCTCCATAACTCTATTATTTTCAGCTAGCTTTAGGCTCAGAAGATGAATTTTGATATGGAGACTAAGGCAATATTTCTCTTATGTTCATTGCCATCCTCATGGGATACCTTGTGTACAATTGTCAGTAACTCTGCACCTGGTGGAGTACTGAAGTTTGATGATGTTGTGGGTAGCTTGTTGGCCGAGGAGATTAGACAGAAGTCTATGGATGGTAACAAGCAAGATGCAACCTTAAATGTGCAAAGGGGCAGATCATAGTTTAGGGGGAAGTCCAAAGAAAGAGGAAAGTCTCGTAGCAAATCTAGGGCATAGGACATTGAGTGTTACCACTTTGGCAAGAAGGGCCACACGAAAAAGGACTATAACAAGCTGAAAAGAGAGCAAAAGGATAAGAAAAAGAATGCAAATTGGGGTGCAAATAAGAAGGAAGAGAGTCCAAGGGAGGAAAAATGAAAAATGAAGATCGAGGAGATTAATAAAGTCACTGATGATAGTGACAATGACATTCTCTTCATGTCTAGTCTACTTGCAGACTTTCACCACTTCAGATGATGCATATTCCCAGGATTGGATTTTGGATTATAGTGCTTCATTCCATGTTACTCCCCATAGGGAATGGTTCTCCACTTATGACAATTGAAAGATAGGTTTGTGAAGATAGTGGGAGAAAGGGAAGGAGTCTCACTTGCGGCTTTCTCACATACACAATGGGGGGAATACACACACAGGTGGAGGCTGAAAATAGTTTTCCTCTTCTTAGTTGTGAAAGCCAAAAGAACTCTAGTACAAAGAAATAGAAGAACCCTATATGTGGGTCTCAAACCAAACTCAACTAACTAAGGTGGCATACTAACTGAGCCACGAACTAGAGTTGATAAGGATAGCTGTCATCTAGCGGTGTACCAACCGCATCTGTAGCTAACAAGTCGGTGACATAAATACACAACGGTCACCCTGGCATATCACGAGTGGAGCTCGATATCTCAACACTCCCCCTCGAGCTCAATCCCAATTCTTGCACACCAAGTAGGTCTCTGAACTTGTACAGCTTCTTTGTGCCCAATGCCTTTGTGAATATGTCAGCAACCTGATCCTCTGTGCTGACATAAACTAGATCAATAAGACCTAGTAAAACCTTCTCCCGCACATAGTGATAATGCACCTCAATGTGCTTTGTTCTAGCATGATAGACTGGGTTATTTGCCAAGTATATACTGCTCATGTTGTCACAATAAATGACAACCGGCCCATTTGTAGACTGATGCATATCATAAAGTAGCTTATGCAACCAAGCTACCTCACATGCAGCCATTGCTGCACCCCTGTACTCAGCCTCTGTGCTCGACAAGGCAACTGTAGGCTGTTTCTTGCTGCTCCAGGTGACTGCAGCACTCCCAAAAGAGAACACATATCCACTGGTAGATCGTCTATCAGAAGTACTACTAGCCCAATCAGCTTCAGTGTATCCATGCAACTATATCTGAACCCCAGCCTCATAAAATAGTCCATAATGCAATGTGGACTTCACATACCTGAGTATGCATCTAGCCGCATCCAAATGCGGTTTCCTTGGAGCCTGCATAAACTGACTTACCAATCCAATAGCATAGCTTAAATCTGGCTTGGTAATAGGCATATAAATCAAACTTCCTACTATGCATTTGTACATAGTAGGGTCTTCCAGAAGCTCACCTGTATCTGTGCTCAGCTTCACATTCTGCTCCAAAGGAACTGAAATAGGCTTACAGCCTGTCATCCCATATTTGGACAGCATGTCCAATCCATAGTGCCTTTGCAAGAGCTGTATCCCACTTGGTGATCTAATCACCTCAATGCCCAAGAAATAACGCAGCTCTCCCAAATCCTTCATCTCAAAATTTTGCTTCAATAGCATTTTCACATGAAGGATATCTTCATCACTATCACCGGTGATGATCAAATCATCAACATAAATGACAAGTAGCATAATCCCTTTCTCTGTTTTTCTCACATAGAGTGAGAAATCTGCCTTGGAAATCTGAAAGCCAATGGTGACAAGATACTGTCCTATCTTGTCAGACCATGCTCTAGGTGCTTGCTTCAAGCCATACAAGGCTTTCTTCAACCTGCAAACAAACTCAGGATGAATAGCATGAACATAACCTGCTAGTTGCTCCATAAAGACCTCTTCTTGGAAATCACCATGCAAGAAGGCATTCTTCACATCCATCTGATGTAAAGACCATCCCTTTGATGCAGCCATAGCAATGACTGCTCTTACAGTTGCCATCCTTGCAACCAGAGACTGAATGTTTCTTCATAATCAATGCCGTATCTTTGTGCATACCCCTTGACAACTAATCTTGCCTTGTATCTGTTCACAGAACCATCTGCATTGTGCTTGATCTTATAAACCCACTTACAGCCAATTGCATTCTTGTCTTTAGGCAAAGGCACCAATTCCCATGTAGCATTTGCTTCCAAGGCATCCATATCTTCATCCATGGCTTTCTCCCATTTTTCATTTCCCATGGCTTGCTCGAAAGAAGTGGGTTCTGGTTCCTGTATCACTTTGACCATATAGGCATAGTGAATGGCTGTAAATCCATCATATTTCAGCCTATCCACAGGATACCTAGCTCTGGTAGACCTGTGCAAAATAGGCTCACTTCCAGGTGCTCTCAAAACATCCCTGGTCTTCCTTACTCCAGGTGTAACAACAGAAGGAATACCCAACTCATCATCAATGCTCTGTTCTGAGCCATTGGATTCACCATCCACATAAGAGTGACTTGCATTCACATCAAACATGGGTTGATCTACCTTCTCTTTTCCTTTTCGTGATACCTGCGTACCACTAATTGCATTGCTTTGAGGAGATTCTCCTAATCTCAATCTGCCTATCCATGGTGAAGTATGTGAACCACTGCTAGAGGACACTGTAGGTCCACTGATATTTTGTGATTGCTGCTTTGAATTCTGTGCAGCAATACCATTTTGTGCATCTACATCAATCATCACATTTATTGGTTTATACTAGCTGCTCATCTCATAAAAAACAACATCTCTGCTCAGTGCAAACTTACGAGTAGAAGGGTTATAGCATCTATACCCTTTCTGCTACAGAGAATAACCAATAAAGATGCACTTCTCAGCCTTTGGATCCAACTTGGACCTCAATCTCATCTGGCACATGAACATAGGCAATGCAACCAAAAATTTTCAAATGAGAAATGTCTAGTTTCCTACCAGTATACATCTCCTCTGGCGTCATGCCATGTATTGCTGCAGTGGCAGTCCTGTTCATTATGTAAACTGCAATAGCAACAGCTTCAGCCCAATAATAATCTGGTAGATCTTTTTCATTTAGCATGGCTCGAGATACCTCTCCAATATGCCTGTTTTTCCTTTCTGCAAGTCCATTTTGCTGTGGGGTATGACTGCATGAATATTGTTGCTTTATGCCATGCTCCTACAGGAACCTTGCAAACTCATTTGAGAGGTACTCTCCCCGTCCATTTGACCTTAGGCATTTTATTTGCAGGCCTATTTCTTTTTCAACCATAGCTTTAAAAGCTTTGAAGTGCCCAAACACTTCACTTTTCTTTTTCATAAAATACACCCAAACTTTTCTGTTGAAGTCATTAATAAAAGTGACAAAATAGTGATAGCCTCCAATAGATGCAGCTTTAGTAGTCCACACATCAGAGTGGATTAATTCCAATGGCTTTTTACGCTCTTGAACATGCCTACGAAATGGTTTCCTTGCCTATTTTTGAAATTGACATGGTTCACAAACCTTATACATTTTTGCAACCTTGAATTTAGGCAATCCTGCAACAATATTTTGGGCTTGCATTGATTTAAGTCGTTGTATATTAACATGACCAATGCGTTTATGCCAGATATCAATAACTGCAACTACACCGGTCCCATGTGCAAACATTGCTGCACTCCATTCAGGCATGTCCACATCCAACGTAAACATCCTGCCTTTCTTGTTTCCTTTTGCTATCAAGCGACCACGGTTATTTTTCATATCCTCAACAAAGCATCCATGAGGATTAAATCTGACTTGCAAGCCTTGCTCAACCATTTGACCAACAGAAACCAGGTTCTTGGTGATGTTCGGGACATGAAATACATCAGATAGGTATTTCTTTTTCCCATCCTGCATAGACAAAGGAATTTTACCAATCTGCACAATAGGATGTGCAGTATCATCACCAATCTCCACAAATCTTGGTTTTTCCATTTTCCTTGCATCTTGCATCCACTCTGCATGACCTGTCATGTGGTTTGACGCACCTGACTCAACATACCACACATCATTTCGTTCTTCTGCACTTGTCACAGAATTGGTCATGTGCTGCACCATAAATAGATGCTCATTTCTGTCATCACCCTGTCTATTGGAAGATGCATAATTGCCTTGCTGCAATTTTCCACTCATAATGTCATTCTACTTTTTGTAGTAGTCCTTAGCCATATGACCCATTTTACCATACTAGTAGCATTCAACATTGTTGTTTGCATTTTGGCCTCTCTGCCATCCACCATGGCCTCTTTGGCTCCCCCTACCTCTAGAGTTACCACGTCCTCCTCCATAGGTCTGGTTTTCTTGAGTTTGCTACATATTCTGATTTCTACCATGGCCTGCAGATCGGCCTCCTCTACCTCTGCCTCTACCTCTTCCAGCATTTGAGTAGAAGAAAGTTTCTTTTGAAGTTTCTCCTGAAGAATATGCACCCCATTTCTCTGCTCTTTAGAAATTAGAAGAGCAAACAATTCTTCAAAATCAGGAAATTTTTCACAAACGGCAATGGATGTCCAAAACTGTGCATAATCCTTTCCTAGACCATTCAAGGTCACAGAAACTAGATCATCATCTTCCACTGGTGACCCAATGGAAGCAAGTGCATCTGCAATTTTCTTCACCTTCATGTGGTAGTCATTGATGCTCAAATTTTCTCTCTGCACATTGCGCAACTCCTGTTTGAGCTGCATTTTCCTGGCTTGCGTATTTGTGCTGTACATTTTTGCCAAAGTATCCCATGCCTCCTTTAGCGTACTTGCATCCTGAATATGCACAATCATAGAATCTGAAATACTGATAGACAGCCAGTACATAACCTTTCTAGCTCTCTCATGCCATCCTTTAAATGCCTGCATTTCCTGTTGATTGGGAACATTAGGAAGAATTGGTTCTTCTTCATTTCCTGTAATGAACTCCCAATAGCCTTTTCCCATAAGGAAATTCGTCATTCTAAACTTCCATGCCTGGAAGTTGTTCTTATCAAGCTTTTCAGTGACAATCTGTGAAAGAGAATCAGACGCCATTACAGAACACTGCAAAATATTCTGTCACTGCAAAAAAACATAGCTTTTGCCTCACACAGGCAGATCTACAAAACTGACGAAAGTGGTATTTGACCACACAGTCACTTCCTAGTGACAATTTTGCATCAATAGGCAACAAGCATGATTTTGCAACTCCCAATATCTCTGTACACAGGCATAAAATGCAATTTCTACGGCAACTTTTCACCGACCAACAGAGCAGTGGTCGCACAGCAAAAACACTCAGGGGGGTCACTATGTATAAACCCTCTATATCACGTGCGTTCAAGGCCTATATTTACTATCGCTTATTTGTAAAATTTTTCATTAATAAAATGTACCCCTTTTCTATACAAATCTGTAAATTTTTTCCAAAACTATTTTAAATAGTCCCTTATGTATATTTATTTCTGTAAATTTTAGAAATAAAAAATATCCTTCTATTGAACTCACGTGATAGGGTTACATATGATGAGTGACCCCCCCGAGCAAAAACAGGGCCTTTTTCTGAGTGTCTGCGAAGAACTTCCACCTTCAAAACGGGCCCCGAAATGGCCTCCCGCCACATATATTGCCCTCTCACCACACCACGAAGGGCGTCTCAATCTGAGACAGTGCACTCTTGCACTTTTGGCTGTGCTACTTGCAGAGATTTGCTCCCAAACTTGAAAAAGGAAAGCAACACTGGTCCTCTTACCAGGACACCGCGAACTTGGTTTGCTTTCTTGAGCTCCTTACCACAAACAAGGCTCTGATACCATGTGAAGATAGTGGGAGAGAGGGAAGGAGTCTCACTTGCAGCTTTCTCACATACACAATGGGGGAATACACACATAGGTGGAGGCTGAAAACTATTTTCCTCTTCTTAGTTGTGAAAGCCCAAAGAACTCTAGTACAAAGAAATAGAAGAACCCTATATGTGGGTCTCAAACCAAACTCAACTAACTAAGGTGGCATACTAATTGAGCCACGAACTAGAGTAGATAAGGATAGCTGTCATCCAGCTATTATTCGTGGGTAGTGTACCAACCGCATCTGCAGCTAACAAGTCGGTGACATAAATACACAACGGTCACCCTGGCATATCACGAGTGGAGCTCGATATCTTAACAAGGTTATGTGCATCTTGGATATAACTCTCAAATAACTATGCATGTGACATAGTGGGAGTAGGTGACATAAAGTTTTCTTTTGCAAATGGGTCTGCATTTGTTTTGAAAAATGTGAGACATGTGCCTAAGCTGATCAAGAGTCTTATTTTAGTAGGTCAACTAGATGATGCTGGTTTTCAGACCACTTTTGGCTTTTAGAGTTGGAAAATTCAAAAGGGCTCTATGGTAAGTGTGGGACTTTGTATCCCTTACATGTATCAGGGGTGTCTGATCATGTTGTTGCAATAATCAAGCAACCAAGTACTTCTTTGTGGCATTGGAGGTTGGGGCACATGAGCTAGAATGGAATGAAACTCTTATGCCATTTGGGTTATGTACTGCATTTGAGTTTTTTTTTATTTTGAATTTTGTGAGCATTGTCTCTATGGGAAGCAAACTAAATCAGCCCATAAAAGAAGGGGAAAGAAAGAGCTTGAGAAGATTGATTTGGTGCATTCAGACGTATGTGGTCCCATGCCTACACAGTCATTAGGTGGGGCTGAATTCTATGTGACATTCATTGATGATGCAACTAGGAAAATGTGGGCTTATGCTATAGCTCAAAAAAGTGATGTGTTCCAAGTATTTCAAAAATGGTTGGCTTTGGCTGAAAATCAGTCAGGTAGAATGCTTAAATGCCTACGGATTGATAATGGTGGGGAATATATCTCTCATGACTTTTAGCATTTTTGTGATACACATGGGATCAAGAGGGAGCTCACATCCCCTCACACTCTAGAGCAGAATCTAGTTGCAGAGCAGGTGAACCACACCATTCAAGAAAGGTTGCAATGTATGCTAATCATACCTATTCGCAATGTGTGTGGTTCAATGTCAAGGAGACGTGATGTGGTGCATACATGGCTAGCCATCTGGGGTCTACTAATGGCAACCACAATGGCACAACGTGTAGCCAAGGCATCTGCGGTGTTCCTACGCTTGATGGATGCATAGGATCGATGAACACTAGAAAGGACCTTGCTACATATTGCCCTATCTCTAGATCCAACAAGACTAGCAAGCCTCCTACACTCCACCAAGGTAGGGTGATCTATCAAGCAAGATAGTAGAGCTGACTATGATCCATCACAAGGGGGAGGTGAGGGGGGTGGGGTGGGAGGTAGAGTGGAGGGAGTAGAGCTAGAGAGGGGAGGTGGGGGGGGGAGGTAGAGTGGAGGGGGAAGAGCTAGAGAGAATAAAGGATGGGGGAATAAGCAGGGGGGGAGGGGATGTAAGGCAAATGGAGAAGAGGTGGAGTGAAGGAGGGAAGTGGAGGGGGAAGGGGGGTGAGGAAGGGTGGAGGGAGAAGAGGTGAAGGGGAATAAGGAGGTGGAGAGAGGGAGGGGGAGAGGGGGAGGGGAGAGGATATGATGGGAGGGGGGGGGAAGGGAGGGGGTGATGAGGTGGAGGTGGGGGGGGGGGGGCTAGAGGGGGAGGAGGGAGGGAGGGAGGTGGGGTTGGAGGTGGAGGTGGGAGATGGAGATGGGGGTGGAGGTGGAGGTGGAAGATGGAGGTGGGCGTAAGGGTGCATCATCAGTAGCACGAGCCCTCATTCTTGCTCTTGAGGCTCTCTTTTGCTCATGCACTTTCCTCTTCCACTCCTCATCCATGAGAGAATGAGTAGGGGGTTTCCTGCTTGTATCATGTCTATCGGCGGATGTACGGCTTTGAGAACCCATCTCAATGATGGTAGGAGAAAGTGACAACTGATGGGAAGGCAAGAATGGAGAGGCTCCAAACAAAGGATACATGAAATGAGTTCTAAAAAAGTAGTCTCTTATGTAGAGGTTGGACAATCCTCCCCTAGATCTTGGTTGGCTTTCAGTGGATGTAGTTTGGCTAAATCTAGTGGTTGTGGTGATTTGGTGGCTCTTCTAATTTGAATCTTGATTGGATTTGATTGGATTTAGTTTGGCTAAATCTAGTGGTTGTGGTGATTTGCCAAAATAAGTGGCTCTTCTAATTTGATGTAATTTTCTTTTTTTACACTAATTTTAAAGGAATTCAATGCTAATAATATAATGGTTTATTATTATGTTTAATTTTAATTTATTTCCAAATTAACCTAATGGTATGTCCTAACATTTTGATTATGTCATGCAATTATTATGCTTTCACGTAATTTTATTTCCATATTAACCTAATGCTATGTCCTATCATTTGATTATGTAGCAAATATTATATGTTAACCTATGCTAAACAAATGGTGTATTGTTATAGTTATGTAGCAATACAATTCACTTATGCTAATTGAATCAAATTCCACGCATAATTTTTGGTGGGGGGAATTCCACACATATTTTTTTGTGGGGGAAATTCCATGAATATTGGCATAATCATGTGATTTGAAGATTGGCATGAGCATGCATGCTCATGCATGCATGCATGAGAATGGTTGATGGGTGATGTGGCTCCATGCTTGCTGCTAAGGTGGAATATCATTTGTCATGCCTCTAAGGTCATCATGCATGAGGTGGCAAGCTGAGGTGGCCAAGGCTGTGACATGGCTTTATGATATGGTAGCACGAGGTGGCAATGATGAGTTGGCAAAGATGAGGTGGTGGCTAACTGATGACTAACCTCCAACCATGCCTAATATGATGTGGCTTGATGAGGTAGCACATGTGGCTGAGGTGGAAAAAATGTAGAATGGTGAGTTAACAAATCATTGTGATGTGGCAAGGTGATGTGGTAGCTCATGTGATGATGTGGAAGACGGTGAGTTGATGAGATGGACATTGATGATGTGTGAGGAGGTGGCATGGGTGTCCTACATGGCAGGATGATGATGCAATTTAGATGAGCTGTCTAATGAGTCAGCCTTTCACATATGCACCATGCCACCCCTGAAATGGCGGCCACTAGGATTGGTGATCTACGAAGCCTACGTTTCAAAGCCTAATTAGGCTTGGTATTTGGCTTGGCTAGCCCCTTTTCCCTAAAAAAGGGGATTTTAACATGGGGAGGCCAAAGTTGACCCTTCCCTAAGTCAATTTTAACCAAAATTGTTCCCTTAGATTCATCATGTGGAGAAGGTTAATATATGTGATTATTTACATAATTGGTTATGTGCACAAATTATTATATTTATTTCATTTTCCTTTACCACTCCTCTAACAAGTGAAAGTAAAAATTAATCTTAGATCTCTCAAAATCCAACCATTAAATTTGAGATTTTTCACTTCCATCACATAACCTTGCATTTCCACTAACCCTCTATCAAATTGGATTTGTTTAATTAATCTTAATACTAAAAAAATGTTGTGGTACAAAAAATGTACCTTTTTTTGCCCTTCATAAATTTAAAAATATTATTTATATTTATATAAAGCCTTCCAAAAAATCAAGTTAAGTTCCACCATATGTGAACACACTTCCTATCAAGTTTCACCTTTATTTGATGTATAACAAGGGAGAAATCGTGAATTTAGTGCCATAGCGTCTATTTGTGAAAAAGTGTGATAGGCTCTATGACCCTGAAGTCTACCACAAACAAAGTTTTTATAAAGTAACTCCAATTTTTTATCAAATCACACCATTATGTGCACAAAGGCATGTGTGGTGTTTTGTCTTAAGACTTTGATAACTAAATACTTAGGGAAGTAGGACAGATTTCCCAATTTGAGTGCAAAATAGGATGTTCTCCCCCCTCCCAAGCCATGGAAAGTGGCCAAGAAGTGGACACACTTAGCTTGCTACCACCCAAATATGCCATATAAAACTTCTTCAGGAGAATAACCACATATTTCTGTTGGCTCATGAAGGTGCTGTCTGAGTCTCTCTAGAACTAATTTCCAAGACAATAGTGCATAACTCCAAGATCTTATATGTCGAACTGTACAGATAAGTCTTGTTTCAGCTTGTTGATGAAGCTATTATTGCTTCTTGTCACAACTAAATCATCTACATACAAAAGTGCAATAGTGATGTCTTCCCCTTAAACTTTGTAGTAGAGGGTATGATCTGCATTGGACTAGATGTATCCCAAATTAGCAAAATACTTGGCGATTTTGCCATACCAACTTCTAGCTGCTTGCTTCAAGCCATAGAGACTTTTCTTGAGATGGCAAACCTGATTCTCTTTCCCTAATTCAACACAACCTACTGGTTGTTGCATGTAGACTTCCTCGTCTAGGTAACCATTGAGAAAATCATTCTTGACATCTAGCTGGTACACATCTCTACTAAGCATGGCTAGTGATATAAAGAACCATATGGAATCCATCTTTGCTATTGGGGCAGAAGTCTCACCATAGTCTTGTCCATATTTCTATGCAAAACCTTTTGCAACTATTCTAGCCTTGTATCTTTCAATGCTTCCATTTGGATTATACTTTACTTTGTAAATTCATTTGTTTTCAATGACCTTTCGAGGTGTAAGGTCACATAAGTCCCAAGTATTGTTTTTGTACAAAGCTTCCATCTCCTCATTCATAGCAGTTTGCCATTCTGGCTTATCAACTGCATCCTTGAAGTATATTGGCTCTTTTGTAGCCATGATGATAGCCATAAGAGAATAATTAGTGGTTTCAATCAGAATTTCTTTGCCTTTCTAAGCATATGTGAGCCTTGTTGGTGGTTTACTTTCTGTAGTAGACCATTTGAGTTGCTACTCTTTGCAGGGTTCTTTGGTAATTTTTCTTCTTCATCATCAACCTTTTGTTCAGGTGATTGAGTAATCGGTGTGACCATCTCCTGTGTATTTGATGTTTTCCATTTTAATTCTTTATCAAAGATTACGTCTCTAGAGATTATGACCTTGTGGTTGATGGGATCATACAACTTGTATGCTTTGCATCCTTCACTATAGCCAACCATGATGCATTTGCGTGACTTAACGCCTAACTTTCTATGAGATGATCGTCATGAATATATTAGGGAATTTGGGAATCTTTGAGATCATTGACCTTTGGCATACTTGAATTTGGGCATATTCTATGCAACTAAATATGCACAGATGCCAATGCATGGCTTGTATCTAGTGAACCTAGCGCGCGCTTGGTCAATGATATCATTGATCAATTTTGACATGGTGCACATGTGGTCAATAATATCATGGACCAGTTTGTCAAAATTGATCGATTATATCATCAACCAAGAATGCACCAAGTTGATGATATCATTAGTCGAGAGCTGAGCGCATGCTTTTCCATTTGGGTTTTCTTTAAAAATTGTCAAAAAGTACCCATGTTTGGGGTGGATTTTAGGGCATTCTGAGATCATTTTTGATGTCAAAAGCGCTAAATTATGGATCTACAAAAAGTTTTAATTTTTTTCCAAATAATTTAGAGCTTCTAAATATTTTGGCTCACTGAGTCGACGGTATCATTGACCAATCATATAGCTTGGTTGCATAAAGCAAGCAAGATAGAGCTTGGTTGATAATATCATTGACTCAGCAATTGGGTTAGATATTTTGGTATATGTATTTCAATTCTCACAAGCGGGGCAATTGCCAAAGGGACACAATGCATAACATTATTCCAAAAGATTCCAAAGAAATTGCTTGGATGCAGTGCACAACTTGAAGCTAAGACACGCCATGTGAGAAAGAGGGTGGCATCTCACACCATGTTGTTCCTTATTTTAAGTAAAGAAAGCGAACAAAGGAACAAGAAGTGATCTATAGTATTGGACAACTATCTTGTGAAGACAAACAAGGACTCACTTGAAAGCTTTGTGATAAGAATTAGAACTTGTGCAAGTTCCAAATTCCCATGGGGCCAAATGCCCCAGAGGAGCAAGGAAGTAAGGAAAGTAGTTTTAAAAAAGAAGTAGGAAGCAAAGAGTGCAAAGAGACCCAAAATGAGTGCAAAGAGACCCAAAATAACTGAAAGAAGCAAAATGCAAAATGGCTTGCTATGGGGTTTAATGTTGTGAATTAAGAAATGAAACTACCTTTGACATGCTTATGGGCCTCATTGCAAGGTAGTGACTCTAAAGCGAACCAATGCAAAATGATAAATAATGTGCAATTTATTCAAAGGTCATTGCACATGTATGGATTTAATGTTTTTTAGTGCATTAGCTCATTGTACGCCTTAGGTGAGGCAAGGATACCTATTTTTTTTGCCTTGGGTGATAGTTCGGTTTGATGAGTGTATTATGCCTTTGGTAATGTCAATGTTGTATTTTGATCCTTTCAGAATAATAAAGTTACCACATTGTTTGTAGTGTATGACATTGTCTTTGCAATTTTCAATTCACATACGTGCAATTTGGGGAAAAAAATGTATTCTTATGCTTTATTATTTGCAATCTCCATTTTTCTTACAGCAATTTAAACAACAGAAAATTTTTGAGAAACAAAGAAAGAAATCAAATTTAAAAAAAAGTCTTTAATGATTCAAAGAGAGATTACATCAATCATTTGTTAGGGCACATATGATGGAATGTAATGCTTAGTCCTTCTTCCATTTCCTAGAATCATCATCTTGAGGAACGACCTACTTCACGATGTTGATCTTGTGGAAAGGTGTTGAGATTCATATCAACATCACATGTTATCATATGTACATAGCACTAACAGATAGAGAGCTAAAAAGGCACAAGGGTTGGAAACCCTAATCCTAACCCTAACGTGGTTTGGATATATTTTTTATTTTTAATTAAATTTGTGTATAGTTAGTCATTTGTAGTGTGCTCTCTAGTTGTGCCCTCTCTCCTCATCTCCACTCTTCTCCTCTTCTCTCTACATATTTGTTCATGGTTGTACCTTCTGCTGATGTGCAATCCTTGTGAGAGTATGAGAGATCGAGTGAATTTGAGGCTCACTTGAGTTTTGATTTCGCGTCTCATGAGATACCTTCTTCCATTTCTTTGAGAGAAATTTTTGTCAAATATTTTTGTCCATTCATTTCCATTGTGAGAGTTCATTGAGAAGTTTGAGAGATTCTTCCATTATTGACAAAGAGTGCGAGTATTCATTCTGTACTCCTTCGTGACCTCAAAGCGTTAAGACCCTTGGACCAATCGATATATAGATTAATGAAGAACATGATGCTAGCCGATTGCTGAACCCAACTACCCACAACAAAAGAGCCCCACTCTAGTGCACGACTCATGCTTAGCTCCAAACGTTGCTCAGGAGCAACGACCTTCAACATTGTCAACTAGATGAGCTCACATTCGCACCAACGGCCAACCACCAACAACTACCAATGGTAGCTTCATCAACAAGCTAAATGCTCCATTAACCAAGTAGAGCATCTACACCAAGTGACCATGCAATCAATAGGTTGCAACATGAACCTCGATGATAACAAAGTCTTTGTAGATTTTGGCACATCTTTTAAAGATTCTAGTGACATCTTTCTTTGATTCTAGTATGAATCTTCTCCACCCTATCCTAAGGGTGACCACAATGAGGCTTACCATGTGGCATCCTATCTCATGCCATGTCATCATAGTTGGCCATTGTGCCACATCATCACACTTGTGCCACATCAGCCTTATCTACCACGTATGCATATTTGCCAATGTCACCACAATCCATGTCATCTCGACCATGTCATCTATGACCTGTCATCTACCACATCACCTGATACGTAATCAAGTCCACATCATTGGTCACATCAGCACATGCCATGTTAGCATTGACACATCATCTAACACATCATCAAGTGCCATGTGATCATTACCATGTCAACATAGCCACATAATTAGGTGCCCCATCAGCACTACCATGTGGCACAAAGCCCCCTGCCAGGTGCAATTAGTTCTTCATAGGCAAAGTCTGCTCTTTGCATGTGAACCCAGCTGCAACTTTGGCACATTCCTCCATAGGGCACACCTCTTCAGAAGCATAGACTGCATGTGAATCTATTTGCCACATGATCATTTACTCCTTTTTTACCCCTCCTCCTAGATCAAGCTGTATCTCTTAATCTAGGAAGAATTTTAGGATGCTCTAAAAAGAAAAAGCACTCAATTTTTTGAGATCTACATGCTTATCACATCACGCACACATTTTGGCACTTGTATCACATGCTTTTTAGCCTCAGCATCAAATCCAGTTCTTTCATACATTTAAGCCTCTACATCGATGCATTTGACCCATCACCTAAAAGGAACAAAGCGAAAAGAAACTATTTGTATTGGTGTAGCTCTAGATCACAGTAGATTAGTTCATCCATAGAGGAGACAACTCCAAAGCATCCAATTGAAGCCATGCCCAAAAATTCATGACTAGTTCTTACTCAAAGTCAGTCTCCCTATGAATACATCATTAGGGAAAAAGGGAACTCATTTTGGGGCCCTGTAAGAAATTCACTATTTTTTAATTTATTTCTCTCCTAAAAGACCTCAAAAATAGTAAAATACGGAAACGTGGCTCAGAACTGTCAATAAGGACTACAGAATTGTCAATTCAAAAAGGAATAAGATAATCTTTTGTCTGGCTAACACGATTTTGCATTAAATATCTCCTTAGATTTTTTTTTGTTTACCAAAGATTCCGCATCTCTTTTGCCGACGTGTGCAGGCCTTTCATAAAGAATCCATCACTGAACTTGGTGATTGCAAGTTTTCAAAATATTCACATGGATACCGCCACACTTCCACGATTCATGTTACAAAATGACTATGAGATTGAAAAACAAACTTCGCAACCTCAGAAGCATAAAAAATGGCCGATACTAGTGAGTCACTATCTGAAAAGGAGCGATTACACCATCTTCACATCGACTTAGAAGAACAATATGCTCCAGCACAAAAAAGACGAAAGGATACGGTGCTAAATGCTCAATAGCGGGAAAATATGAGAAGAGAAGGGCTTCAACATATTGACTTATGGTGCGATGGAAGCATATATCCAAAATGTTAAGTAAAAAACTCTACACCTCCATTTGTCAATCCCACCACATTATTGAGGTTTGCCGGCGATGGAAAAAATGGACTTCTTGGTTATATTTCAGCGTAGTCTACATTTGCGGAAACGTATAAAATGATGTACCTAGAAGAAAAGGGGGCCAAGATGCAGGAGATAACCATTCGTGCAAAATTGGAGCAGCAGTTGCAGAATGAAATTGAGGAGCATTCAAAGAGTAAAAAAGAGTTGACAAGAGCAAGAAAGAAGAGAACCGTGCTTGGAGACAGACTGCGTAGCAGGAAGATTAAAAACATTGCAAATTTGAAGGCTGGGACTGGTGGATGCAAGTGACGAATTTAGGAAGCAAGGTTAGATTGAAATTTATCATTTTGTATACTCAAAAAGGCTCTCTTCCAGACTATATCTATTTCGTCGATTGTTGCAAAACAAGAATGGAGGTGCTGAATGATATAGGCATATTGTGTTGTTACTACAGGAAATTATTGGAGCCTGCAAAAGAAAATATGGACCCGAACCTTCTTCCTGTTAAACAAATGAAAGGATTGCTTTCTTGCGGTGTAGCAAAAGGTTTGATTGAGGAAAAAAAATACAAAACAGTCAAACGCAATGTTGTAGAGGACTTTGTATCCAATAATCAAGTTGATGGCACTATAATCCAAGAGGCTCTTGATGTTAGTGGAGTTAGCAGGAAGGGATATAGTTCGATTTTCCATGCGATATCCTCAACTTTGAAAGATCAAAGGATTAAACGAGTTTTACTGCCAAATCCAGCAACCGTGTGGAGGATAAGAGGTCATTTGAATGAAAGTATAGATGAATTTATTGGGCAATATATCCATATTGAAGAAATATTTCATGGTGGTAAAGGAACCACTGTGTATGATCCTTGGAACAATATATTTGGAGATCTACAACAACTTCAAAAAAGAATGGTCGAGTTTTATGGAATAACATTTGAGGAGTGCAAAGGCATTTTGAAATTTGTTATCAAACTGGATGAGTGTGAGGTTGTAAAGGAAAAGAAAATGGAAAGAGTTACTATTACATTGATGAATGGAGCAATTGATACATCATTGACTGAAGCGAGTTTGAAGTATTTTAGTGTGCAGTCAGAGAAACACATATGGTGGTTAGGCTCGTTCCAGGTATGATCATTTTTTGTTTTATACTTGATTTTGGTCATTGTTTTCAAATCTGTTATAGTAATACTTTTGTTTTCTATAATCTGGCAGGTGAAGACCGAAGACCATGAAACACTAGATTGGGTGTTTCACCACACGGAAATACCAAGAATAATCAAAAGACAAGTGCAAGGCAAGAATCTCCATGTTGCAGGAAAAGGTGATTTTCAAGTAGAGTGGCACATGGCCGGGGATCTTAAAACACTTAAGTGCATGTATAACATTAGTAAAGGAGGCAACTCAAAGTCTCCTTGTCTTTACTACAAAGAATCAGCTCAAGTAATGGATTCAAAATGGTGGAAGAGAGCACCTAATAGAGATAAAGTTGACCCTGACTTCAAGGCCATTCTGGACATTCCACTATGTAATGTTCACATCTGCACATTGCATGGTCTATGTCGAATTATTTTTATATATTGGATTTGCTTGGAAACTCCGTTCCGAAAAAAATAGAAAGGATGCTCTTCAAGCATTGGAAAAAGTGTTATCCGATATAGGTCTACATGGAGGAGATGTTCAAATCACAAAGGATTTTAAAAAGTCTACCAATGGCAAGGAGGTACCAATCAAGCCCTCTATTGGTGGTGTTAAGGCAAGAAGATTCTTGTCTCGACCCAAACATAGTAAGCAAGTAAGGCAAGTTAGAACAGTTTCAAAGATTAATTATGGATTGTGGAAGCAAGTCCATAATGCTGTGAAAGATCATGAGGCAGATGGGGAAGCACGAAATAGGAAGGCAGAGGTGTGGAGGTCTCTTGATCAACTCTTCATGTTCTGTGACAAAGTAACATGGACAAAGAGTGATTACAAGAACTTTGAGGAGGCCATTAAACATTTTGGGAAGTCAATGAAAGACGCGTGGACAGCCTGCAATATAACTCACTACATGGTAAGGTTCTGTCTTTTTCTTTTACTTAAGTGTGATTCTCTTTTTTTTATTACTTACTATGCATTCTTATGTCTTATAGCATATCATAGACAACCACCTTCCCTATTTTGTCAAAAAGTATGGATGCCCAGCAATTTGGTCTACCCAAGGCATGGAGAAGTCTCACTACATGGCATGTAATGCATTTTTCAGACACACACAACACTATGGAGGGAGTCAGAAGGAGTCAGAAGGCAAATAGTCTGAAGGAAGTCTTCCAATGGTTTTACCGAGGCATACTACAGAGGTTGCATGCTAAAAGAAAAGCTGCTAGCTCCAAAATCAAGCTTGCTTTTCTTCTAGCCCAAAAGCAAAGACGAAGACAAGCTCTAGACAATTCAATTGTAGCAGAGAGACATAGACAATGGAGGGAATCGAAGATATTTAGAAACCATAAATGGACAAGTAAACATGAATAGGACTCATTTGTAACTTATTGGTGTTATGTCCACATGTTTTCAAACTCATTCAATAGAAATTTTTTTTGTGGAACAAGTGACTCTTGGTGTTATGCATGAAAAGTATTTCTTTTGTGAAACATATGATCTAAACTTAATACAATTTGTTCACAATTTCAATATATTGTTTGTTTAATATTTAACGACACCACTCTATGTAAATGTACAAATCATTTCATCTTCAACTTATTGTTCATTTATACAAGATCATACCAGATATCAAAGACTTTGTACAAATCAGTTCAAATTTAATATAATGTTTGTGCTATATTTGATGACTAAATCATATTTCTCCCAGGGCCTGCCGATCAGAACTCTCTTTTTGATCTTGATTGGAGTCTTTTTCTTCTTTATTGGCTTGATGTCGACTGTCTGTTTATCAATGCTTGCCTCTATTGCTTGTCTGGGAGGGGTATCCTTTTCTTCAGCTGTCTCCACCTGTTCCTCTTCTTGGACTGTGTGGCCTGATGCAATCATGGGTGGGTCTCCTTAACACCACATGCTAATGCATAAGAAGTGTAAGACAAAAAGTAAGTGGCCCTAGAGGCCTGCTTATTCACATAATCTCCAAATATATCTATGGTAGACAACCTTTCTATCAAAATGATCTTTTCCTTCTGCCATGAAAGAACATGTCCACCTAAAGCCCTGGAAAAACATTTTAAGAAGTAAACAATGGCTTCTCCATTGTTGCTCAACTGCCTATGGTAAATCAAGATCTTGGCAGTGCCTAGATCATGAATATAATGAGCTAGGCCTGACATTTTGCGAAACCCAACCGGCGTGCTTCCACTTGATCTCTGGAGGAATGTGTCATCCTCAATTTGTAGCTGCCACTTATCAAAAGATTGGAGTGAGACAATACACAACCTACAAAAACAAAGTTAAGGAGAAGTCAGTATTTGATTTGAAGTACCTTCTCATTTTCATCAACAACAAGCAGTTCATCTTTCCAAAGATTTATCCCTCTCCCCTCTTGTCCAGCCTCTTCTTTAGGCTTTTCCGTGTATAGTGCTGAGAGATTCATAGCTTCCTGTGTGAGCTGGAAGGCAGCTTCATCTGGCTCTTGGAACTTTTCAGCCTCTTTGAAACAAAATGTAAGGGCCTCTACAGGATCAAAAATTGTTTCCAAAGCCAGTAGTGAATGGTCATCCTCTATGCCAACCTCCTTGTCAAGCCTTGAAGCCTGGGCAATAAGGGAAATGGCATAGTCCTCCCTCAAATTGAACATACACTCTATATCATGAAGGAAAACATAATCTTTTCCACCAATCAAGACACCTGGAAGCATGGGCACTGCATAGTTGCTGCTCTGAACATCAAAATCTTCAACTGGCTTTGCTCCCCTCAGAGTTTTTGTCCTCAGTTGAACAAGGTCAAGAGCAGCCACTTGCAGCCCCTCATCCTGAAGGTTGATATCTTCTTCTTGTTCTGCCATTTCTGTGACCAAAGAAACATCCTCCTTTTCCTCTGCTTCAGATGTGTCTTCTTCTTCAATCTCCTACCCTTGTTCATCCAAAGACTCCTGACTGGAGACAGTGTACATAAGAAATGCCATGGTTTCCTCAAGCACTCTGCACTTTCTGGTGTGCAAAGTACAGTTGAATTTATATTGATCAGGCAGGCTGTCAAATCTTCTGTTCACATGGTACCTCAGCCTATCATTGGAGACAATATGATTTATATGCACAAAAACCTTTTCTCCTTCCACAATTCTTCCTACCTCTGTCAGTTCTTTGAAGGTATCCCAATAGTCTAAAAGAAAATCTTTGTGATGCTCCAGTACAGAGCTCATTGTGAACTCCATGTTGAAAATACTGTGGTATATATGGAAGTTACTCTGAGCCTTGCATTTGTGAAGAAACTCAAATAGGAGCAAATCTGGAGACTTGTCCTCTTCTGGTTCCATTTGTTTTTTGATGGAAGAATCAGCACTCTGCTCCAGTCTCTTCTTTTTGCCTGTTCAAAACTTATATACTATGAATTCTATATGCTGACATATGCAATCAGTGAATGCATTGGATATCACCAGATAATTCCTTCATGACATCTCATGACTCACCTGGTGATTGCTGTGGTCTAATAATAGCAGCAGAAAAGTCTAGCTTCCTCTTGAAAGGTGGGGCCTGGAGCCAGCTGTTCCAAAGCAAAAACATTTCTCATCATCAAGGAAGAATTCCACAGGGCTAAAGATAGCAAATTAATGAGGTAGAAGTGAGAACCAAATCAGACACAGGAATTTGCAGCAAAACGCGATGGGAGACCATTTGGAAAATATAAAGCACTCTCCTCGCATTTTGTTGCAAATTCTCTAGTTCTCAGATTAGAAAAAAAGGGAGCTCATTTTGGGGCCTTTTAGAAGAGAGAGAAAATAGGCTCTCAACCAATCAGGAGTGGGCCAACGTAACGTTGAAAATTCAACAAAAGAAGATGAAAATAAGAAAAAGAAATAGTACTATATGTTCGTAGAAGCATGTCACATTAATGAGGTGATCTAATTTGAATCTTTCAAAAATTTATTTTCTATGCAGAATTTGGTGATTCTGACACCGCAAACGCGTCCGGAACGGCCCAAAATCCCAAAAACGGCACTAGAAACGATGGAATCGGACATCTGGAGGCCCGAAAACGGCCAAAAAAGGCCGAAAAGTGAGATTTGCAGCAAAACGCGATTTGGCAAAACGCGATTCCAGCGTTTCCAGTGCCGTTTTTGGGGTTTTGGGCCGTTCCGGACGCGTCTGCGATGTCAGAATCACCAAATTCTGCACAAAAAAGTGTTGCTCTTATATGAACATTGAATGTAAAGCATGTGAAAGAATATATTTATTCCTTTTCACACTGACATTTCTCACGCCAGTATCCATATTTTCTTGCTTTTGTAGAGAGAGAAAAGAGAAAATAGTGAATTTCTTACAGGGCCCCAAAATGAGCTCCCTTTTTTCCTAATACGGTTCATGTGCATGTCAAATCAAACACTAGATTCATCTCAGTGATTCCTGGACACTATGATCTCATATGCAAGAGAAATGCTGGAGCTGAGTGAAACTTTTCATGAGGAATGTGTCAACAACAGGAATTTGTAGCAAAATGCGATATGGGCTATTTAGAGATTTATAAACCACTCTCCTTGCATTTTGTTGCAAATTCTCCAGTTCTGTCCATGTGCATGTCAAATCAAACACTAGGTTCATCTCAGTGATTCCTGGACACTATGATCTCATATGCAAGAGAAATGCTGGAGCTGAGTGAAAATTTTCATGAGGAATGTGTCAACAATAGGAATTTGCAGCAAAATGCGATATGGGCTATTTAGAGATTTATAAACCACTCTCCTCGCATTTTGTTGCAAATTTCTAGTTTCTATTCATATCCATCTCCAATCAAATTCCTAGGTGATTTACCACATTCTTGGACAGTATAAATTGAAAATGTAACAAGAAGGGTGGAGCTGAGTGAAGACATTTGGACATCAAAAATCCAATGGATGGAAGAAATATATGTTAAAAAACATTGAAACCAATCTAGAATTTTGACCTTTTTTTTCCTTTTCCATGCTGTTGGAGTTGCATTGGTAAATCTCCTGCTCTTTCACTAGCTTGAACTCTACACTCTAGGTAACCTGGAGATCTGGCAGTGGTAGTAGTCTTCAGGCAGGTGTTGCAGTCTGGATGGAGTGTGCTGGGTAGGAAAGGATCAGAGAGAAGGAAATGGAAGATGCGAGGGTCGTGGCAGGGATGAAAGATTAGGAGGCAGGGGAGGGAAGAGTGGTTGTGGAATTGATTATGAAATCATGAATGGCACAAGTTCCAAGGCATAAAGTGTACCTTTCACATGTGCCAAATTTCAAACTCCAAGAGATCTGGGTCCCATTCACACGTGTGAAAAACGACTACATTCCACACGTGTGGGATTTAGAAGATGCCTTATTTGTATTTGCACTTATTTGTGGTATCCTGTTTCAGACCTCTTGCCCTCCAGTCTCTGCTCTCTTGCCTCCCTACCTCCATACTCTGCAACATCAGCATCCTGTCCAGCAGCACAGGTTCATCCTCAGCACAGGTTACTCATCAGTAGCACAGCAGATCCACAGATAGATTTCAGGTCAGTAACAATGGGTTCTCCCCTTAGTCTCTGCAATCTTCTTGCCTACAATAGAAACAATCCATCCTGCATGGAAATGCATAGACTCAAGTCAAGACAGAGAAATCACTGTAGGAATGCAGATCTTCAAGTGTTATATTTGCATGTGAGGGTAAAACTGTACTTATGGGTTCTTCCTTCAGTCTGTGCACACTTCTTGCCTTCCATAGACTCAATCCATCCTGCATGGTTATGCAAACACCTTCAAATGACTGAAGGCATATTCCAGCATGCTGCCTCATGAATTTGCAGGAAAACGTGAGGAGAAGGCCTTAGGAATTTCAAACAGCTGAAATCGCGTTTTGTTGCAAATATTGAAATATTGCTTCATCAACCCCTATCATTTTGGTTTTGTGACTTCCATAGCTATCCATGGCTGTGATCTTCTTGCATAAACTCCATTCATACTGTATTTAGTTGTAGAGACAGAGAAATCACTGTAGGAATGCACCAGCATGTCATTTCAGGAATTTGCAGGAAAATGCGATTTGGACCTGTTTGGAATTTCAAACTCCTCGGATCACATTTTATTGCAAATTTCTCTATATTGCTTCATCCACCCCTGTGATTGCCTTTTTTTTGTCAAAACATGTTCTCCATGTGTGTAATCTCTTTCCAATCCTTTGTATGCAATTTTTCAGAGTGATGGCAAGAACCAAGTCAACTGCAAGGAAAGTTGGCAAAGGGCCAGGGCTTGCAGCAACAGCAGCTGGGGCAGGTACCAAGAAATTTAGTGTGCCTCCAAAGGGAA